>NW_011502310.1:0-22246 GCF_000495115.2 Populus euphratica
TTGAAAGTTTGAAGTCAATTAGAGATGTAAGTGAGAGAAATCAGAAACTGAAAAACTAAAATGCACTTTTCTAAAATGAAGTCATTTTGGGGTTAGCTATTCACCTTCTTCCTAGAGAGGCTACTAGAGTGGCCTCCTTTCCAAGGCTTTTTTTTATGCTTCATCGTTCCATCAAATTGAACAAAACTAACATGAAAATGATCTCCTTACACTTAACTAAACGTTAGTGTGATCCGTTCTAGCTAATTGACGCCACAGCAAGTATGACACCCCTCAAAGTGGCTAACCTGACTAGTCATTTTCCTGCAACAAATGTGACAGCCTATGATAGCAACTTTGAGTCAACCGTTGGGATCCTTTCAGGTCGAATTAAGGGCTAAGACTTGGCATCAATAGCGATGAAAAGTCCCTCTTCCACCCCCTATAAATAAGGGTGGATTTCATGGACTTATCCAATATAAATAATAATATTATAATATTATAAAAAAATGAAAATTTTCAAAAAAATTCCAAAGGTCATTTCAAAAAAATTAATATTTTCTTGCATGTTTTTTTGTCAATTTTGTATAATATCAGGCTCAATATTTACACTTTAAGATACAAATTAGATATTAAAATACTCGATTTCTCCAGAACATTTCTTAAAAAAATTAAAAATTTCAAAATTTCTCAAAACTTTTAAATTAATTTCCCCTTTCAAAAAAAATATTTTGTTTTCATTCATATGGTCAAATCCTAAAAAAATTTCCAAGCCTATTTTTTTTATAAAAAAAAACAATTACCTCTTTCTCATGTTTTAGAAAAGCAAAAAAAAAAATGGATATTATAACTAGTTTATGATTATTCATTGGGATTTGGTCAAAATATCAAAAACTCTTCTCCAATCATTTTTTTTCATTTTATATTAGGGTTTAGATATAGACTTTAATATTTGGAGTAAAACTACACAGTAAAGTGCATCCTTAAATATTAAAGATACAAAAAGCAAAATAAATACGATGTTAAAATTTAGAACACTTAGGATTCAATCCAATAAGATAGAGTTTTCCTCACAAATGAAGATCTATCTTGAACTTTAAACGAGACCAACAAATAGAAACTTGATCTGAAAAAACAATCAAACAACAATATAGCTTACCTTAGATAGGGTGCACTAGGTGTGATGTGTCTTTTCCTTGCACAACTAGTCTCTTACTCTGACTCTCGCAGATTATAGATTTCTATTAACCATAATACTAAGTGATGACTCCTAAACCTTATTCATAATTTTACGATTAAACTCAAAACTCTTTCCTTCCTAACCACACATCTTTTAGGAGGCACATCATTTAAACACATTAGCCCCAAAACTGCCCCCGCAACAAGTGTAATGCATGTTACAAGTTACTTTGGTCAAGTAGCCAGGACACTACAAATGTTTTTCCTATATAATACAGTTGAAGAAATATTTTGACAAACTAGCATAGATCAAAAGATTCGAGGAATAGCCCTAATTGGTTAAAGTTGTGGTTGGAAATAGTAATATTTTAAAAAAAAAACTTTATTGAATTAACTGGCACAAGTTACCAAAAAGAGGGATGAGAGAGAGAGAGAGAGGGAGAGAAGGAAGAAAAAATAAGATTTTGACACGACCAAAAGATTGATGTCTTCTCCCAAGTACAGGAGTGTCGAAGTAATAAATAACCTGACAAAATCAGGGTCGAACCACAGGGAGGTTAATTGTATAAATTATAGATAATAATAATATAACAGTAATAACAATAATAGTAGTAATAACAATAATAGTAGTAATAATAATAGTAATAGTAATAGTAATAGTAATAGTAATAATATAATAAAGAAGAAGAAGAAGTTGATGAGAACTTTGAAATGGAAGATTAACATAAAGATTAAACAATGACAACAACAAATATCAAGGTTAGAGGATCCACTAATGGTATTTCAAACAAGTATAATATAAACTCTTATTATTCAATTGGAAACCACACACAAAGGAGGTTCCAATCAAATTATAAATTGTTAACATGATTACATTAGTTATCTTATTTGAATAATGTTAATACTTGTAAATATTGTCAAACATTCATGATTTTAACTTATGTTAACAACAAATCAAGTTTCTTTCATAGCACAGGTGTAAGTTATACCATACGGTTGGGCTATGAAAGTGCCAAGCATTTGTTATACCAAGTGTTATACAACATAAATATAAATTAGTCATTTAACAAGCCAAGTATTAAAGAGTAAACAAGATAACAAATACAAAACATGTTAATATCAAACATTAAAGTCCATGTTGAGTTTACAATATACTTATTCTTACACCATTAGTATAATCTTTTCATCTTGACATAATAAACTTAGCTAAACATAATGAAAAAGAGAAACATAAATAAACAAGATAAGAACATAAATAAGATAAAAGTTAACAAAGTAAAGGAAAGGAATTGAAAGGCATAAATAAGATACTAATGAAAGCAAAACATAAACATTACAAAAACACACAAAGAGAGAAAGCAAGAGCATGATCTTGATCTGGAGACTAAGATGCCTAAATGCATGGCAAATGCCTTCTTTTATAAGCCAAAATTAGAAACTATTGATTTAATGACTAATTAATGAATAGGTGGCCAACTCTTGACTTAGTGGCAATCCTTATCTTCTCTTATCTGCCCAAAATGTAGTTGATAAAATCAGAATTGGAACGACTTAACACATTAAAGTTGTAAGAAATTGTCTCAGATTTCTAGGAAAAAAAATTGAAAGTCATTTAGACTTTTAAAACTCCAGATATAGGCCAAACACTAAATAGTGTTCAGGCTGCAGGATAAATTTGGACTTCTTCATTGTTGCTACAATTTGGACTTGAAAATGGCCTTTTTAAATCTTAAGTTCTCATAAAAGTTATAGGTCAATGTCTTACCTTTCCATCCATATAAAGTAGACCCAAATCCGAGATCTACAACTCCAAATATGACCCAATTACCGAACAGTGTTCTGGTTTGAATTGCACCAGCATTTCTTTTCTAAGTTTGGTCATCTATTTGTCCTTTCAATTTCAGTTCTTAAACTCATCAATCAATCATTTTATTTATGTGATAGGCTTGCATTTAAAATGAACATTTACCAGAAATTTAAGGTATCTTATATTATTAGATATGTTATTATAAAATATGTTTTAATTAAGGAGTTGTTGATACTTCAAGTGTATAATAATGATATAAAATCTTAATAAAAATACACTTTTAAGTACTAATCAGATTTCAAAGGCATATCGAAACTCCAATGATGAACTCTAGTATCATTAAAATGATCTATATAAAACAAATTTAATATATCATGATGGTCACTAACGGAGATTAGAGTGCACCACACCAGTTGTTAAAAAACAATTGAGCAATCTATTATCTTTGACAAAAGCGTGTGGCTCATTGTAACCACTATTATTAAGATTCTTTGATATCATTAAATTTATCTTATCAAAATATTTTTAATTATACTAAGAATATCATTATCAAGGTTTTTATGTCTACAAAGTTTTTTTTATTTTTTTGTACTTTTTTTTTTTTTGATGATGACACTTTTATCTAATCATGATGGATACCAACTCGAAGGGGTTTTAAGGTTTTCTACCTGTTCAGGTTTGGATAGGGTATGATATTTCCTCGCTCAAAACACTACCCGAACCTGACCTGAAATAAATAAAAGAACCTTCCGGTTTCAAAAAATTACATTTTGCACCTATCTATGTAAATGTTGAATATTTTGGGTTTCCATGTATACTCCAGCGGTCACACTCAACCAGTTACTCGTCTTTGCCTCTCTTCCTCCCACTCTCTTGCTCTCACTCTCCTCTCCAATATCCACTTCTCCAGCCAGTAGCAGATGTTGACAGCAACACTAAGCTGGTTGAATAACTCTCATATCTCAACAGGCAGTAAAACTCTAAAGATTTTTCTTTCCAAAGAGCTGAGTTTTTAAGACAGATCTTGAAAAAAAAGAAAAGAATTGCTAGTGAGTGTTGCAAGCAAACAAATCTTTGTGTTTTCTATGGTGGAACTTGTAGTCCTACTAGCAAACTTCACTCATAATTCAAGAACTTTCTGACTCAAAATCTACAGTTATAGTTTTATTTTTTAAGGATTGCTTTCTTTTTCCACTCTATGGGGATGCTTATATATCTGCTATAATAGAATTTTCTAGTTTCTATTTTTTTTTTTTTTATCAATAAGAGTGAGTCAAGTAATTTTTTGTGTCTTCGAAGCCTGTTCTGTTTTTTTTATAGTTGTGGAAAATTAAAAAAACTGCTGGTATATACTATTTATCAATAGTACCATCGTCATTCAAAGTTTTATTTTTCAAATTAAGTGTGCAGAAACTGGAGTATGTTGAAAATATTGAAATCATATTAATTGCTTGCTCGTAGTCTCCAATTTTCATATCCTCAGAGTTCGTTGCAGTTTAGGCATTAAATTAAAAAGAAAGAATTACAAAAACCCTCCTTTGATCTGAATTTACTTCTTCTCTAACAAAATACATTGTTTAGGATATAAATTATTATTGAATTTATAAACTAACAGCTGTAAAATATAATTTATAAATATATATAAAAAGATAAAATTTAGATCGAAAAAAAAAATTACAATTATCCCAATTAAAAAACAATTATTCAAAAAATGTATACTTTCAATTCTCTTTAATTATTTCACTGCTGATATAAAATTTCTTTTCTAACATGCAAATTTTCAAAAAATAAAATAGCATGCCCTTTGTTTGTCAGAGAGGTCCCATAAACGTTCTTGAATCGGTGGCAAACTTTCACATTATTAGGGCAAAAAAAAAAAGAAAAAAACCCCTTGTGACTAAACCACATTGAAAAATGCAATTGCAAAAGAAATGCTTTATATAACAAACTGAACAACAAAGAATCAGAAATTGGGAATTCTGAGAGACGAGATGTTCACATTGGATTGACCAGATGTGACAATATTTTACATATTTTTATACAACGCGGCAAATATGAAGTTCGGAGTCTAAAGTCCCTCAGCTGAATTGCATTAGCAACTTGGCATAAACCCTGTACATCTCCAGCAATGGGAAATGAATTTACAGAAAAGGCTTCTTCTTTTTTTAATCGTCCATAAGATTGTAAAAAGTAACTGGACGATATCTTGGGGCACCGGCGTCATTCACCCGCCCGTGTCAATATTATCATCACCCGGGGGCATTTGTCTAGGCTCCGATAGTGAAAGTCGCCTTGGCTTTGTCGGGCCTGCTTCAACAAGCCCTTCTGATGACAACGTCAATCCGGCGGATCCTGATGACGACCCCAATAACCGTCGAACTGGGGCATCAGCTGAAGATGATGCTGTGAGATTGTATGTGAAAATCCCCATGGGGTGGTCAAACTTGCAACTTGGACCAAACTTGCAGATGCCGTAACGAGAGTAGAAGATGCATAGAGGTTCTCCCTGTCATGAACAAAAACATCAGCTTCCACAAGAATTATAAAGTAAAAAATCAGAATCGAAGCACAGATCTCTTACAAGCATGTTTGTGGTGCATGGCTATTAGACTAATCTCATTCTTTGTGGTGCATGTATAAACAAAAGTTAAAATAAATGTGAGGTGGAGAACTTAATTTATTTATTTTATATATATATATATAAAAAGAAAAAAGAGTTATTTTTGTTTGATATGATTTGTCAATATTAAAGATTCCTTGGTAACTAATTAATAAGGATTTGCAGCGACCCATGTATACATTTCTTTTCACATAGAAACGAGAATTAATTAAAGAAAGCACTCTCAAATAAAGACTGGTCCTCAACCCTGAAAATACCCAAAATTCCAAAGTCTCTCTCTGTCAGTTCCTAATTGAATTAAATCCTAAAATGAAGGCTTAAATTACCGCTATTAGACTAATCTCATTCTTTCTTGAAAAAATAATCGACTCTTTAATTTTTATTTCTATTTCAGAATTATGACTATATTAATAGATTTTCAACCAAAGTTAAGTTGGGTTACAATTCTTACCAATCAATCAAATCCAATCACTAGTTGAGATTTGTAGCTTTTCGTAGTTCTTGACCAAACAAAGGGGGAAAAAATTCTCTGTTCCTTTTTGCAAGAATCAGAGGCTACTTTAAATTATGCACTTAATAGTTCCTTCAGTGTACATAAGAAATTACTGTGTTATTTTTTAATATCAGCACTGACACCCATAACAATTATTTTTATTATAGACAAATAAGATTTGTAGTAGGATCATAAAATCAGTTCCTGATTATGAGTTCCTATGGAAAATTAGATTCATGGTTTCAGATTGAGGATAGTTCACAAGGCCTGCACGAATCTCAATCATGAATAATCCATGCACATCCCTTTTATTGTTTTCTGGTTATTACCATATTATGGTCTAATCTTATGCTGCTTGTCGCCATATTATTGTTCAATTTCAAAGCTTCCACTGACAGCTTGTCGCCATATTATTGTTCAATTTCAAAGCTTCCTCGTCAGTGGAAGCCACCTCCAAATTATGTAATTCTTGCACTTCTACATTTGTTAACTGCTAACTAATCAAAGCATTACACCTCTTAATACAAAACAGTCCTAGTCCTGAGCTAGTAGCCCAAATGATAATAGCAATTTAGTAAATTTGATACAAGTATCAAGGTTTGAATTTTTCTACTATATCAAATTAAAGCAAAATGAATTCAATTTGATGTAAACTTGACTTGAAAATATGTAAGTTTAATTTTACATAATCAAGTCTTTATAGGATTTAATTTGACATTACAAAAATAATTTTTATCCAAAAGAATTTTTATTGCCGAAGCATATTGAAAAATACTTCATGAGAAAATCTTTTATTATATATTTCAGCACTATTATCAAATTCATTCTTTTTAAATGAAAAGCATAAACTTAATCAAATAATTTCTTCTATTTTGATCACACTAAAATTTTTTCATCCATTTCCAGCTAAGTGGTTAAGTAGTACTTTAGATGAGTTGAGTATAATTTATTTTACACTCAAAACTCAAAACAAAGAGTGAACTTATCTTGAACTTAATACTTAACTTGTTTTAATACTTAAAAATCTTATCATAAACAACTCTTTTTTTCCAACAAAAAGCTACCTAGTTGTTTCTACAATGATGGAATACCTTCATAAAATGTTGAACTCTAATTTTTGGTTTGTGAATAACGACTAAGAATTTCATTTTTGTCTATAAATACTACTTGTTCACTTCATGTGAATATACACTTGATGATAACCAACTCTTTAACCTAAAAAGCTTTCATCACTTCCATAATTCTTTTAAAGCTTTGAACTTTATTTGCATCAATCATCTCTTTCACATTCTTTAGCTAGATCACCTTTTATAGAGACTTGACTTTAATTCATTGTAATTTTCTTTTTTATTGTGATGTGTGACAAATCTGTGAGAAATTATTCATTATGTAAATATAAGGGACACTTGAACCACTTTGAAAATTGAGTGAAGGGTTTTTCTAGTCTTAAACCCGTGAAAAAAAAAATAGAAAAACCCGTGAAAAAAAAATAATGAGGTCTAAATTGCAAGAAGACCATGAGTTTTCAGTGAATACTTGAATGGTTGTTCAACAAGTGAAGTAAATAAGATTGACCGAACAATTATAAATTTGGTCTCTCCTAACCTTTATCTCCTTTACTTTGTGCACTCTTACATTGAATCTTTGTTTTGGCGTTTTGAAGTGTTTAAGGATCTAATTTTTTAAGATATCAAATCTTCAATTAAGTTTTTTACCCAACCCCCCCCCCCCCAAAAATAAAAAAAAAAAAAAAACCAAAAAACAAGCAGAGGAAGGACACCTTATTAAGAATTTAATCACCTAGGAGAAAATATCATGGCACTAAAGAGTCAATGATTAACTAGGGCTTCTTTCTTTGAAGGTTATAAGTACGCATATTGGGATAAAATGCAATCTTTTCTTGAGTCAATAGATATGGGCTTCTTTCTTTGAAGGTTATAAGTATGCATATTGGATAAAATGCAATCTTTTCTTGAGTCAATAGATATTAAATTACATTATTAGATGTTGAGAGTGGATATACTGGACATGCTAAGATAAATTTGGATGGAAAAGTTAGTCCAAAACCCACAAGTGAATGGGATTATAAAAAAAAAGAAAAAAGAAAAAAAAGACATGGTTACAATGTTAATGCTATGAACATTTTTTTTTTTTTTGGTGTTTAATCATGTGGATTTCACTAGGGTAAGAAATTATAAAACAACTTATGAAATTTAAAAACTTTTAGAAGTCACCCTTGAAAGAACAAGTCAGATTTATTAGCCTCTCTAGAGAATATAAACTTTTTAGAATGGAACTAAAAGAAAGCATTTGTGAAATGCACACTAGGTTCATTACCTTTGTTAGTGAACTAGTTAGCTTAGGTTAACAAATCATCAATGAGAAAATGGCCAGTAAAATCTCGATGTCTTTACCTAGAGTTAGGGAACCTAAATTTACAACCATAGAAGAGGCTAAGAATCTTAAAGCAAGTGACTTTGATGAGTTTATTGGATCGTTAATCACTAAGCAAAGATCAAGGAAGGAGCTTGAGATTGAAAATAGTGGAACTAAAAAAAATCTTTAGTGCTAAAATCGTTGACTAATCTTGAGAAAAGAAATGGAAATGGTAGTGAAGAAGATGATGACCTAACCTTGATTACTAAAAGATTCATGAAGTTTTTAAGGATGAATAAGTATAGCAACAGATGAAATTTTAGGAGAAAAGGGTGATAAGGGAAAATCAAGCAAGAGAGATGTTATTATATGCTATGAATGTAAGAAACCGAGTCATGTGAAGCATGATTGTATTATTGTTAAAAATAAAGTAAAGTTTGACACAAAAGAGGCAATGAAGGCAACTACTTGGGATAACATGGATGATAACTCAACCTATAGTGGAAGAAATCTATAGCGCTAAAATTGGTGACGAATCTTAAAAGATGCAACTAATTCATTTATTTCCTATATGAACTTAGTAAAAGAAAATGAAATCTTGAAAGCTCAAGTTAGTTATTTAAATTCTACTTTAACTAAATTCACATAAGAAAATAAGAACCTAGATTGACTTTTAGGCAGTCAAATATGTGTATTTGAAAAAAAATGGCTTGACATATAATCAAATGAAAAACTAAAAGCTTCACTCAAATTTCTTTGTTAAGGATTCAACATCTTCAAGCTTATGTCTTTCTTGTGGCCAAAATGAATTTCATGAACATACACAACAATATTTTGACTAAATTCAAATACGTTTGGATGTCAAAATGCACATTTACTAATCCAAATGAACCTAAGAGTTTATGGATAACAAAACCAATAAGTTGGAATTTTTCCTTGTAGAAAAATAAGGCTAAATAGTATTTGGATAGTGGATGTTCAAGACAAATAACAGTAACAAATCCAAATTCTCTTCCTTCAAAAAAAAGATTGTCAAACATGTCACATTCGAAGATGATACCAAAAGGAAGGTAAAAGGTATCAGTAATGTTGATAATTCCCCTATTATTAAGCATGGTTTACTTGTTGATGGTTTAAATTATAATTTACTTAGTATTAGTCAATTATGTGATAAATGTAATAAAGTAACATTTGAATCTTTACATAAAATTGATAATGATGTTTAGTGTTTTAGTGAATTATTAGACTTGCCTGGCATTTGTCAAAGAAATTTTGGAATTATTCGATCCTCTTCATGTTTCTAGTCTTCTTGGTAAAAATTTTGTATTTGTTATTATTAATTATACTAGATTTACATGAGTTTTATTTCTTACTCACAAAGATAAGGCAATCCAAACAAATTTATTTCTTACTCACAAAGATAAGGCAATTCAAACAATCTCAAAATTTTCCAAGAGTGTTAGGTTGTTTAATTTTCAAAATTAGAAGATCATGATGGAGAATTTGACAATCTTTCCTTTAAAAATCTTTATGTAGAAAATAGATTTAAACATGAATTTTCTAGTCTTAGAGTTCTACAACAAAATGGAGATGTTGAAAGAAAAAATCGTTATCTTCAAGAAATGAGGAGGACTATGCTAAATAAGTATAGTTAGACTCAATATTTTTGGGTGAGAACAAGAAACACTTCTTGTTATGTTTCAAACCAAGTTTTCCTTCGATCTATTTTACATAAAACTCCATATGAGCTTTATTTTGGAAGAAAACCCAAAAAAAAATTATTTTCATGTATTTGAATCAAAATGAGCTGATATCAAAAATAAATTTTTTAAAAATAAAAAAATATTATTTTGATGTATTTCCAAGCAAAAAGTACTTTAACAAAGAACCACTAGCACTATCTCATACACACCCATAGTCTAGATCACCATCATCCACCTTAATGGCGACAAATTCTTGCATTGGTCTCAATCTGTACGCATGTATATTCGAGGGCAAGGAAAAATAAGTTATCTTATTAGCAAGAAAAAAGAATCAACAAGGGAGGACCTAGTGTATGCTACCAAGGATGCTGAAAACTCCATGATTATGACATGGATAATGAACACCATAGACAAAGGCATCAGCTCCAACTATACGAGTTGTTCAACAGCAAAGAAACTTTATGGTAATGTGAACCTAACATATTCTAATATGGGTAATCAATCTTAAGTCTATGGCTTGACTTTGAATCTTGGTGAGATCTGGCACGGAGAAATCAATGTCACAAAGTATTAACACACTAAAATGATTGTGGCAAGACCTTTGATTTGTTCAATGATTATGAATAAATCTAAGGAGGGCTGCAACTAGTACAAGAAAACAAAGGACTTTTGGATTTACAAGATCCTAGCTGGACTCAATATTTAAAAGAAAATTGCTATCTTGTTTGTTTATGTAGATGACATAATCTTGACAGGTGATGACAGTGTCAAGCTGAAAAGATTAAAAAAACTCGTTAAGGTCGAGGTTTTAGGTGCTTCAAAATATTTTCATGTAATGGAATTTGCTAATTCTAAGGAAATTAGATTTGTCACCCGGCGAAAATATCTATTTGAATTACTTTATGAAACAAGGTTGCTGGGATGCAAATCAATTGAAACACCAATAGAAGCCAACTTGAAGCTCTAACCTGCCAAAACTGAAGATGAGGTGAATCGAGAGCAATACCAACAACTCGTAGGCAAATTAATTTATTTGGCCCAACACGCGTAGATATAGCCTTTGTAGCAAGTATGGTCAGCCAATTCATACATTCACCTGGAATGGAACACTTTGATGATGTTGTTAATAGAATTTTGAAGTAAAGGGACTCCTGGAAGAGGTTTGTTGTTTAAGAAACATGGACACTTACATGTTAAAGTCTACTCCAATACAAATTGGACTGGAAGTAAAACTGATAGATGATGAACTTCTGGTTATCATACCTATGTTAGAGGGAATTTAGTGACTTGGAGAAGCAAAAAACAAAATGTTGTGGCAAGGAGTTGTGCATATGCTGAGTTTAGAGCAATTGTGTTAAGTTGTGTGGATTAAAAGGTTGTTAGAAGACTTGAAAATTCTTAACTCATCACCCATAAAGGTATGTTACGACAATAAGTTAGTCATCTCAATTGCTTATAATCTATTTCTTCATGATAGAACAAAGCACATGTAAGTTAATAAACACTTTATCAAAGAAAAAATTGATAGTAGAATGATCTGCATGCTATATGTTCCAACTACCGAGTAAGTTGTTGATGTACTTACAAATAGGGCTTCACAGGATTCAATTTGACTACTTGATCGACAAGCTAGCAATGGAAGATGTCTTAAAGTCGGCTTGAGGAAGGGCATTATAAAATAGAAGATTCTATATTAGGTTGTCTATAAATTAGGAAATGGAGTTAGTATTAATCAACTCCTATAAATTAAAGATCACTTCTACTAAGAATATATGATTTGATTTGGTTCTTGATTTCATGCCTTGTATTCTCTTTTAAATAGGAACCTTGTACATGCCATTTCGAATCAAGTCAATAAATTGATTTCCAAATAGCACTCTCTGTCTTTAACTACTTTCTTTGTACTTGGTTCATTAAAAAGAAAAACCCTTCTATTCAAAATGTTACCTGGCCATTTTTACAAAGATGGATACCTTAAAAATTCAAAATGTTGAACTCCAAATTTTGATTTGTGAGTAATGACTAAGAATACCATTTTTGCCTATAAATACTACTTGTGAATATATGTTTAATGCTAGCCAACTCTTTAATCTAGAAAACTTTCATCACTTCCATAATCCTTTTAAAGCTTTGAAATTTATTTGCAACAATCATCTCTTTTACATTCTTAAGCTAGATTACTTTTTATAGAACTTGACTTTAATTCATTGTAATCCTCTTTTTATTGTGAGGTGTGACAAATATTTGGGAGAGATTATTCATTGTGAAAGCATAAATGACACTTGAATCACCTGGAAAACTTCGCTTCTGAGCTATTGAAAAGTTAAGATCTTGATCCTTGAAAAAGATTGAGAGTGAAGGGTTTTTTATTCTTGAACCCATGAAAAAGATTAGTGTATCGGTAAGATCTCACCCGTAAGAATACCTTAAATTGTTAGTGAATACTTGAACAGTGATTTAAAAAGTGGAGTAGGAAAGATTGGCTGAACCACTATAAATTTAATCTCTCCTAATCTTCTCTATCTCTTTTACTTTGTGCACTCTCATATTGAATCTTTGTTTCATCATTTTCAAGTGTTAAAGAATAAAAAAATTTAAGATACCGACACTTCAATTAAGCTTCTAATTCAACCTCGTCTTAGGTGCTTTTTAAGACTTTCAATTTTGTCGACTCCAACCACTACAAAGAAAAAGTTTCACTTTTGTCACTGATTTGTGGGGGGGAAATTGATCTAATAAGGTGTTTTATGTTTTCCTTTCATTCTTTCTTGTTTTTTTCAGATGTGCTCAGCTTATTTTTGACACTTCATTTCTCTTGACAGCACCTAGAGTGCGTCACTACCTCACCATATTGTCCTAGATTTTTTTGGTCTTTTTATTGGAGACCCTATTTGTAGGGTGAGCAAAAGTGCGATTTCAATCATATTGTTTACATATTGAGTGGGAATTAAAACTCCATTTTGATAAAAGAATTTGATTTGTTACCATTTGCTTTTTAAGATGCATGCAACAGAAAAATAAATTAAAATGTTTTTATTTAAATTATAGAATTCAAAGGTATTTTGGTAATTTCCAGGTTTGCAGGAAAATTTGTAATGTTATAGCTCTAGGTTTTGTTTTCTATTTAATATTTATTAGTGCTAAGGTAATTAGCTCTATTAAGGTTTTTCTATTCTAAATAGGATTACTATTATTTTTCTTATATAGGAATCTAAGTCTTTCTTCTAGGAAGCAATTTTGTTTTGCAATTGAAACACAATCTCTCTTAAGTGTGACTCCCACGATTTTGAAGCTCAGTTTTTCCTCCTCCTAAGCTCAGGTTTTGGTAAAAGCACTTCACATAAACTAAATGGGGATAATTAGATGGTACGAAAAAAGGGATGATGAAAAATGAACTCACTGGACGTAAAGGCAGCCCAATTGGACTCAAGACACAGTCTGGAGCAGGAATTAGTCTCTCCCTTGGATGATGGAATCTACAAACTGCACCAAACTTACAGTCTCCAGTCTTCATGTAAAACTGGCATTCAGGCTGACCAGGTCTCTCAGGAAAAACACTCTCTCTTTGCAAGGCATAATATCCCAAAGGGGCAGAGCCAGAACGGTATGGGGAAAATGTCCCTTGAGATCCTGCATTAACTGATTCACTGTGGCGTGAGGTTCCATATATCTGGCTGTTTCCTGTTTGTTGTTGATTCTCTGGAGATGACACCGACCCAAGCTGACCCTGGAAAATTGACCAACAAGCAAGTCACATTTCTTGATACTCAACTAATGCATGCAGAAAGCTTACATAACAACTGCAAAACAAAAAAGCATTGAGAAAAATTCATTATGCCTTTGATGCAGCCATAAATGCAGATGTCAGGGCCTACCACCAATCAATTCGTTGGAGCACAGCCCAAAATAAAATTAGAAACATCTGGAAATGTACTTATTGAACACAACCAACCTTAGAGACCAGGATGGATGGTGTATTTCCAGGCCTTGTTTCAACTCCACACACAGGTGCCAAAATTTTCAGAGGAAGCTTAGTTCAAATGCATTAGCTAAAAGATTGGTCACACTTGTTTGGAAACATTAACTTTGCCATTTTATTTTGTTCTTTGGAAATCTTGACACTTTCATACATTCACAGCTATGGCTGCATTTATTAGAAACTTCCTTGCAATTTGTAATCCCAAAATTGGACTATATCATGCATTAAAATGCAAGATTTCCTCTTGAAGCAGAAAAATTGTGCCCCTGTTCGGCTACAAACCACTAAACACCTCTAAAATAACACAAATTAATTGCACAAGCAATGCTGGTGCATGAGTAAAAATTGTTGGGAAATTGTTGGTGGTCAGAGGAATTAGATATATTAGGACATTAGGCAAAAACTAAAATTTTAGGAGGGGGCAAATTAGAATATTACAGGGTGTGAATAATATAACTTGCGGGGACTACAGTGAGCTTGGGGGCATGGTGCTCTTATGAATGACCTAAGCACCACCTATGTGCACATGAAATATTGAAATTTCACTCAATCAACTTTCCTATTGTTTTCATCAACTCTGTCATAACATCTATCATTAAAATTACCAAAAACACCCACCTCCAAGTCCAAGATCATCATTACCCAAAACAAACACCAGCACCTTTTACCCCAAATAAGCAGAGTCACTCCATCACCACAATGAGTAGCCATGCAACCATCATCACCAGCCAACTCCAATCAACTTTGACTAAGCTTCAGCTCCAGACTCATCCCTAGTGCAAACTACTGGGCAGCCGATTCTTACATGCCAAAAGGTTGAATGGCATTTTGACCCAGAATAAAATTACCAGAATTTTCAGCAGAACGAAGAAAATATCTGTATAAGGCTACCAAAACATTATTCCAATCGTAATTGGAAGTAAAGCTTCTAGTCACTATTTATATACAACTAGCAACTTGTACAAAGAGTTGAATAAATTTAATGTATGAAAAGAAGAGGAAAAGAAAATTAAGTCCCAAAAAGAAATCAATGTGCAACCAGAGCAACATAAAAAAACTTAAGTACCGTGATTGAAGGACCTTTTTCACATATGCAAAAGACATGAGCTAATGAAGTCAGCAATATTTGTTAGCGGAAACAACTGTGGACCCAAGATTTAAGACTTGGAGGGGCAAAGAAATTTCATTTAATATTGAGGTGGATTTGGTTTATGATCAAGAGAAAGGGAGCAGAAGGATACATAAAGCCAACACCGACTAGTTTGGGATTGAGGCTTTGTTGTTGTTGTTGGGTAGTAGAAGAAAGCACTTAAAAGTGTTAATAAATATCTCTTTAAGGGATGGAACAAACAAAAATTTCCTTCTTAGGGATGAAACTATAATCTTTTTAAGGAAAAAACTTTGCATCCTTGAGGGCTAAAATATGTTTCAGAATCTTTGGGGACAGAAGGAAAATTTTATGCATCAAATTGAAATCTTTTTCAAGAAAAGAGACCGAATTTACCATAATATTAAAAGGGGAGGCAAAATTTTCATCTTGGCAAAATCATTGGGTAGCATACCAAGTGACCTAGGATAAAAACCAGTCCATGCCCGGGATTTGAGAGATTAAGGGAGGTGCCTCATTGTGTGGTCTAAGCCCAATAGCCTCCAATTTAACCCAAAAACTGTTCTTAATTGCATTCTCTGACAAAAGATAAAGAGCAGCTTACACTGTATGCATTCCAGCCAGGGACTGACACGACTCCCTGAGGTAGAATCAAAGGTGTATAACTTGAAGGAGCTTGCCAGCGTGGGCTAGTAATAAAAGATGCCCTTGACCAGGTTGTTGCAAGTCCTCCTGGATAGGATTGTTGACCAGGAGTAGTTGGAGAGCTGACAGTAGGGTAGATAGGAGAGCCACGCAGTGGAACCATCATATTAGTTGGCTGAGGATGGTGAAATTTACAAGTGCTACCAAACTTGCACTGTCCTGTTCTTAAGTAATAAGCACACTCAATCTCATTCTGCAGGAAATAAAAGAAAAGAGAAATGAAGGGGAAAAAAAACAATTCATGCTAGGAAGAACACACAATACAGAAGAGGGGAGACAGGAGATTTGCAAGGCAAACACATCCCACAAATGAACGAAGACATTATTTATTCCACAAGAAGCATTGCAGATTTGAATGCTACAAACTTAAAACAAGCCAAATCTTTAATCTTAGTTCGAGGCATGAGATAACCATATGAAACTAATGAATTCTCATTATCTAAAATATATTTCAACCAATCACAGTTGATTTTAAAGGCCTGACACTGCAGCTTGTTCATTACACGACAAAGATTCTTGTAATCATGCTCTTTGGAAATATCAATATAAAAATTATTGATGTCACCGGTACTTAACAAGCGGTAACGATCATATATTTCACCTGTTGCCCCACTTAAGTAAACACCTGTTAGACCAGACAAGTTTCTAGGTGTTTGACCCGACGAGCATTCACTACTCCAATCTATAGGTTCGCATAAGGAACCCTCAAACAGTTTTCAACATGAAATATCTCCCATTTATTTCCAAGAAAGCCCTTGGACATAGATAGTGCAAAAATATAAACTAATGGAAGAAGCATGGAGTTTAGTAAATTTGGAAGTCTTAAAAGAAAATTGACACCTAAGAGTCCAACACGCTCTCCTAGACATTTCTTTGGCTTTTCTCCATAAATTTATAGATTCTTTGCATCTTAATTTCTTTTTAGTCTTGCAATTAGATTCCAATTTACCTCTCACTTTTGTTTTCACATTGTCAGCCCTATTGAATGGACTGCAATAATTTATGTCAAAATTGTATCTAGATAATTCAGTCAAAATTTTGCGCTTCTCAACAATTATAAGCTACATGATAATTATTGAATGTCTATATGGCAATGCCTGTGTCCTAATTTCTTCAGGATAAAAATGTCAAAATGAGATTCCTAGTCTTTTATGCCCACAAAAGTGGAAAAAAAAAGAACACAAAAGAAAAGAAAAGAAGCTAGAAAGCAAACAAACGTGAAGATGTTAGACTAAAATGTCAAAATGTTATCATAATTGTTTGTTTGTTTAGAATAAGTTTTATTCATAAAGAAAAGAAAATGATATACATTATGATTATAAGGGATTCTCCACAACAATAAAAGGCACCATCAAAAAACACCAGTCCATTCTCTCTAAATGTCAGCTGGAAATTCCTCTAAAGCTCCTAAGAAAAATACCTCTGGCCCAAGTACATTGATCATAGAGAATATCAAACTTTCCAAATTTGACTGGCTAAAGACAAGGACTCGTGAAACAAACATGATGAGCAAAAAGGAACTTTGACTAATTTGCAAGCCATCCAAAGACCAAAACCTCACATTTAATATCAGTGAAAATCAAAGGTTAAAATCCTCCAAAACAAGAGCACTGTAAATAGGAGTAGGGACAATAAACATATGGAATGGCTGAAGATAAAAAAATACTGCCCACAGACCTTTCAGAATCAAATATGAGGTCATCTTTCACATTACAAGTTATTCAAGATGGAAAAAAATAATAATCGAGCTTGAATGATATTATTATTTCTAATCCTGGAAGCCAGCCATTCTGCTGGAGGACATATTGACTCCAAATCATCTCATGCCCAATGAAATGTGGTTTTGAAAGAATTGACAATAACCATTTCTTCACCAAATAAACATTCTTGAAAGCTAAAATGACCACTCCTTATTAGTAGTGCCCCAATTTACCAATAACCTCTTTTGGCACCTTAACATTTGACCACAGAAATCTGTCATTGATTTCTCTATCCTTGGATCAATAGGAATTCTTAGGACAAGTAATAAGCAGCAATGCTAGAACGACAAGTTTGAATGAGTGTAATGTCACTTCTTAAATGAGAAGTTTATATTTCCACTCATCCAATGGTTCAAGGACCTCTTCAACCACAGAATCCAAAAACCAAAGATGCAGAGGACACCTTAAATGATCTAAATGCCATCTTCAAATGACACATCAAGCAGATAAATAAAATTAAGGGAGACTTTGACAATAAGTGAATGCATGTTAAAAAAAAATTGCATGTGTTATTCTTCACTATAAACTTTCTCGAAGATTTGTGGCAGGGAAAACATATTCAAGAAACCATCTGAATGATCATATAGGAAAATTGGAAACTGCTAATGAAATGCCAAAGTAGTACAAATATTCGGAAACTGCTAATGAAATGCAATAGTAGAAATGCCAGCATGAAAAGCCTTCACAAGATTCCTCTATGTGCCTTTACAAATAGTTCTATTCAAAGAATCATCAACAAAAGTGAATAGAAATGGTGATAGTAGATCAATCAAATACATCAAGTAACAAAAAACATACAATTATTTAATTGAGTTAAAAAAGTAAAAGGCCTATACCGGTTGGAGTGGATAGCCCAAAATATTTAAAGATACTCTTCCAGAAATCCCAGCCTTGTCTCTAGGGTGATGAAACTTGCACGTGGCCCCAAACTTGCAAGTTCCTGTCTTCAAGTAGTACTGGAGAGCAATTGAAGTACAAAATTAGACAAACAAAAAATTACAAGAAAAGGAAATTGCTATGACTTACAGGATACCCAAAAAAAGGGGTAAAAAAATCCCTGATGGCATACAACAAGATAGTGGACAAAAGGAAGGAGAGGAGAGAGGACACAAAACAAGAGGAAGGAGAGAAACCAACAAGAATTGTAGTAGAGAGAAGAGAAAGAGATCTTGACATCAATTCTGAATCATCAACAAGGATAGCTAACATATAAAATTAGAGCTCTTAGTCTCTTACAAAACACCACAAACCCAGACAACACCCTTTAACCATTAGGAATAGGACTTCCCGAACTCAAAAACAACTAAACTCCACTAGTAAGAAAATGAAATGAACTTCTAGTTAACACCTAAGTCCTCAAATGATTAGATAAGAACAACTAAAAATTCTAAGTGATCAAAAAATATATATCAAATAAGTGAATAATAGTCCTAAATTTTGATTGGTTCAACATCACCATATCAGATCTATGAACTAGAACTTCAAGCACCACAAGCTGAATTTAACTTGTACCACAATCTTCTATCACTCATTCTAAAGAAAATAGTGAATTAATGATTTATCATAAATTTTCAATTACCTAACCAACTCAGTACTCGAAATAACGTGTAAATCCTAATAACTATCAGTAAGTAAAAGATCATGGTTTGCAATTATACAAGAACTAACAAATATTGAGTCAGTCATCAACATAATTTTTGGTCTTTCATTGTGATTGTTGGAAATTAGTCTATCTCTATTGTGAAAGCATAAAGGAGTAACAGTTAATCTTCTTTACTTGCATACATTTTCAGGCCATCAACCTTTCTAATTCTATAATTTCCGTCTAATGTCATCTAACATATATCACGTAGGACATGTCCAGCAATTAGTAGGTGATAGGCATTCCCGTAATCTTTTTAAACCTTCCAAAAGACAAAAAACTTCAACTAGCCATATCTTTCCAGATAATTTATTAAGGAAAAATATGTCACGAAAAAGTCTTGCATGGTGGGATAAGATCTAAGTGGCAGAATGGTCAAGAATCAGACAAGGACCCAGCCAGGACATTTGTAAGAGAGAAAGCTTAAAAATAAACTAGAATATGTACATTCATATTGAGTCATTTGACACAACTATTACACTGTAAACAGTCAAAGAATAAAGCTTCCTATAAAGACACTTCGAAATCCCAAACTTGACAAAACAATTCTCCAAGACACAACACAAAAAACTAGAAAACCAGGGGATTTTGGACAACAGAACATGTTAGGTAAACCAGCTCTATTTACCAAATGTATAAGAAAGCTCATGGACATACATCGGAAGACTTTAGAACCATACAAAAGAGAAGTTAAATATCCATGTGAGATAAATAGCATCACTATCCATGTGAGATAAATAGCATCACTCAAGGGCTTATGGAATCCTAATCCTTAAAACAAAATACAGGTTTTGACACAGCAAATACAAATGAAAAGCTTCCTTAAAAAAAATTCATGTCCTCATTTACTGTTGATTACAAAACGTCAAAAACATGTGAGGAGGGTATGGGGGCTACACCTGATGAATTGCTTCAAAACATTCACATCAGAGTAAAGTGAACTGATGAAAGTTACTTTGAACAAAAAAGTAAAGTCAACCTCGTTTGGCCCAGTCCCTCAGTTTTGCAATTATGATGAGTATTGTGATAACTACGCTGAATAAGATCTACCAGACAGCTAGTTTTTATGAAGAGAGAACTAAAGAATACTAAATAGTAGTTTCCCACTGAGACAACTATCATTCCCACTGATACAACGGAAGGATTCAGATCAATTCCCTTTTCCTTTACAATAACGAAAGGAACAAACACAGTTTTCTGATATTAATTCCTCATGGTAAAGTAAGTGACACAGTTCTTGAAGATGGTAAATTCAAAAATGAAGTCTACATAAAACAAGCTAATAAACAGTTGACACCGAATATACCTGGCATTCTGGTTGTCCTATTCTTTCTGGAAATTCCCCCTTCATCCTGGCTGCTGCAATTGCCTGGAACTCAACAGATCATAGTTCAAAATATCAATCTTATGTGATTTTTTTGTATAACAAGGAAATGTAAATATAAAAAATGCTAAGTGAAAATGAGCATGCCAAAACATGCATTGCGATTGTGCATCTCCATGCAGGTCACCATTTACATTCTCACCAATATATATATGCATATGGGAAAACAATTGTCAAATCAAAATATCCCCCCATTCCCACATCCAACCATTCATTATTGGATATGTCTGCATTCAATCAGACAAAGAAACACATGCACAGCTAGGTGTGTGGATGTGTGATAGACTGACAAGGGAAAAGCAAACAAATACACCCCAAAGGAAAATAGAAAAGTCAGAAAGCTTTCTCTAGGATGTTGACTATACTTCCCTAATAGGGGAGTTCAATGCATTTTGCTTGAACTTACCAGTATATTAGCTTTTAGAAGCAGACTACATTCAGAAACATTATTTGATAATAGAACCACTGAAATCTAGTACATAAGTATAGTTAAGCATATATAGTTATTCATGCTAATTGTATACAACCAAATAGAAATTTACGTAATAATTGTATAACATTTCTATAAAAATAAGCCAGAAATTACAATCTGCAAAGACTCAGGTGCTCAGTTCAATTGCCTTCATTGATTCAAGCTAAGAATCCAATTGAAAATGTAGTAAAATTACAGTAGTGTTTGTGTTCCAAGAACACTGCAGCTCATACCAGCTTCCGATTAGGGGGGTGATTAAATCGGCATGTAGCCCCAAATCTACAGAGGCCTGTTCTTATATAATAAGAACAATCTGGCTCTCCAGAACGCTCAGGATATGGCCCAGCTTCCATTGTTTCACTCGATCTCAGGTTCATTTGCCACATAGCATCTGAAAATGAAACTGGATGACTGAGTTCAAACATCTATGAGAAATATCAATCAAAGATAAACGGAGAATAATTTCCCAACAATCATTTTCTCCGTAATCTCCTCCTATAATCTCTAAAATTCTGTTTTCACAGTCTCTAATAAGTAGAGTTGCTTCAATTAGAAAGTAAAGGGTCCAAAAATTGAGAAAAGTTTTCAGTGAGGTATAAATGCTTCAGATTTTGCGTAATAAAGAACAAAACTTGTGATTTTTGAAAAGTTGAAATTGTTGTCATTCATTACATGCAAAACATTAAAAAAAAAAAATGTTCCCTACAAGATTAAAACAGAGGCAAGAATTCTGACCGTTTAGCCAAACAAAGTAAAAGCACCGACAAAAACCAGGATTTCTTCCTACCTACAAGATTTAAAAAAAAAAAAAACGAAACCTATGTTTTAATACAGAAACAAGCTGGAAATTGAACAAATTCAGACACGATCAAGCAAAATCTACGACAGACAGAGGGTAAAACAGAGAATTCCCAACTAGCAACACGAAGGCAAGCAACACGTGAAATGCATTTTTTCTCTCTCTCTCTCTTCTTTTCTGCATGAATTTTATTTTCAATGAAATACCACACAAACCTAATTCCTAATATATATTTTTTTT
>NW_011502316.1:0-72 GCF_000495115.2 Populus euphratica
GTTAAGTTTTTGGCACCGTTGTTGGGGAGGTAAATTTTTGTATAGATTATTTTATTTATTTTATTTTTTGTT
>NW_011502316.1:236-3918 GCF_000495115.2 Populus euphratica
AATAATGAGAATAATCGTGCTAGAACACTTAGAGACCACATGAATCCCACAAGAATAAGTGCACCATCATGCATAGTTTTTCCTCCCGATGCATCTTATTTTAATTTTAAGCCAGATATTATTCAACATTTACCTTCTTTCCATGACTTAGATTTAGAAAATCCATAACTGCTTTTAAGGGAATTTGAGGAGGCTTGCAACACGTATAATGACTTAAATTGTAGCATGAACACCATCAGATTAAAGCTTTTTTCTTTTTCATTAAAAGATAATGCTAAAATATGGCAATAAAATTTAAGAGCAGGATCCATTCAAGCTTGGGATGAAATGCAATAGTAGTTTTTAACAAAGTTTATCTCTTCTCATAGTACAAACTCTTTTAAAAGACAAATCACCAATTTCACTTAAAAACCATGAGAAACATTTTACCAATGTTGGGATAGGTATCGAGACTTGCTTAGTACTTGCCCTCATCATGGTTTTGAAACATAGAGATTGATTTCATATTTTTATGAAGGGTTAACACCTAAAGATAAGCAAATGGTTGAATTGATGTGCAATGGAACCTTTGAAGATAAAGACCCTGATGAAGCAATGGAGTACTTAGACTTGTTAGCTGAAAATGCTCAAAATTGGGACACCGCGGGTACATATGAGGCACCGAGTAAAACTCAACCTCATACATCTAGTGGAGGTATGTACAACCTTAGGGAAGATCATGACCTTCAAGCCAAAAACTCCAAGCCAAGTTTGCATCTTTAGTTGAAAAAGTCAAAGCACTAGAATTGAAAAAGAGTGGTCAATTAAAATCTGTTGAAAACATTGTGTGTCAAATCTGTGAAACAAATGAACACTCAACCAACGATTGTCCAACCTTGCCTTCTTTTAAGGAATGTCTCCATGAACAAGCCCATGCTTTAAACAGTTTCCAAAGGGCCAACCACAACCCATACTCCCAAACATACAACCCTGGTTGGAGAAATCACCCAAATTTCAATTGGAAGAGTGAGAACAACAATGCACAAACTTCACAACCACAGTTTCAAGCACACCATAATTTCCAAAATTCTCATGGATATGCACCTCCTTATGCTCCACCTCCTACAAGAAATTTTGAGGAAACTTTGTATGCATTCATTGAAAAGCAAGAGACAATCAATACTCAACTTGCTCAAAACATGACAGATTTTTTGAATCTGAAAATTGCAAAGAAAATACTTTTTTATGTGAAAATTACAAGGAAAAGACTAATTCCCCTCTAGCACTTCCATTTCCTCATGCAATGACCAAACAAAGAAAAGTCAATCACAACTCTTAAATCTTTGAAACTTTCAAGTAGGTAAAAATCAATATACGTTTGCTGGATGCTATTAAACAAGTTCCTTCCTATACTAAATTTTTGAAAGATCTGTGCACTATAAAGAGAAAACAATAATGCCTTGAAATATAAAGACCCCAATTGTCCTATAATTTCTTCTTTTATTGGAGAACATAAAATTAAAAGAACCTTACTTAATCTTGGAGCTGGTATGAATTTACTTCCATATTCAGTTTTTTAAAGTCTCAAACTAGGTGAGTTAAAAATCCTACAATGTGAATTTTATTGGTCCCCCATGTTCAAGGACACGCATCCATTCTGCAACACTTGTGAAAATTATCAAAAAGTTGATATTGGTCAAAAAGTTTTGCTTTATAATTCTCAACTCCATTTATTCCCTAGAGAGCTAAGGTCAAGATGAAGTGATCTATTTATTCATAAACATGTGTATCCTTATAGGGTCTTTGATATTGAGAATCTAAAGAATGACAATGATTTTAAGGTAAATGGATATCGTTTAAAAGCTTACTTTGATAATTTTCCTAGTGAAAATGAATCCATTGGTTTGAATGATCCTATAGATAAAGGTTGATTATTTTGTTTTTCTCACATTGTTTTAGAGTTTTTTTTATGTGTGAATCTTGGTTTGCTAGTCTCTCTCACCCTAATTAGATGACGGATAATGGTACTCGGTGACTCTTAAGTCGGATCTTTCAATTTCCCATGATAACTGATATTTTTGTATATATTTGTTCAATTCCTTGTTCCTTTTCTTTTCTTTGCATTCCTTTTACACTTCTAATCTTAAAAAATGGATACCACTCTTGAAAAATTGAAAGATTATTTTCCCGCTTTGCCTCAAAATGCGATAAAAAAAATTTATCGAGCTAGGTGTGCAAGATTAAGGTTATTAAACCATAGAATTCCTAAAGAGATATGTTGGCTAATTGAAGCAAAATTCTAATTATCATATAAGTCTTTTAATTTTTTTATTTCATACATGCCTGAGACAGGTAACAACACTTTTGCAAATAAATGTCATGCAAAATGACTAAAGGTCTGTCATCGATGTGCTAGATAGAATTGTAATGCACAATGTCGTTCTTTAAGAATATATCTATAAACTGTGAAGATAAAATACAATTCATTAAGGATGGATTGAGTAAGGAGTCTTTACATAATCTTATATTAACTCTTGAGATGCATCTTAGTGAAGATTTGCATCATGCAATTCATTATTTATGGCCTCATTTTTATAAAGAACATAATCAACTTAGTCTTGGGAATCTAACTAAACAAGACCCTGCTTATCAGTTTTTAAGAAAACTATATGGGAAGCTTATCCCCAATCCATAGAGGGCGTTTAAGTTGTTCTTGGATGTAAAACCAAGGGAAGACATGAGTCACAATCACAACTATGATTTAAGTCTGAGTTTGTAAAAATTTATGTCCTTTGGTTTTATTAATAGAGTATAATATTTGTGTTTTATTGTTTCTTACATTTGTTTAAATGTCTTTCAGGTTTGTAAGTGTTTGGTATTTCAAATGATGTCTTTTATACTCTATTTTTATACCTTAGGGCATTGAGGATAATGTCTCGTTTTGGTTAGGGGGAGAGGGTAGCAGTTGATATTAAAAAAAAAAAACTAACTGTGTTTTCTATGTCATAAACCATTCGCATACTGTGGTTACTAAGATGGTAGAGTAAGGAGGAATTTTATTGACTATTAAGACGTATCTTTGTTAACATTTTTCAATAGTTATTTGCAATATTCATAACAAGGTCTATCAAAATACTTCTTGAAATATTCAGGTTTATAAACTCTTGCATTATTATCACTTAATTCTGCTCATATACTCATTTAACAAGTATTCTTAAACCTTCATTTTCACACACACACTTTAACATATGATTGTGGGTTGCATATTGAATTATTACATTATTTATGTTCTTTTGTTGAAGGTAACAACTAAAAGAAAGAGATAATAAATGAATTACAAAAACAAAAACAAAATAATGATAAGTTTAGTTTTATAGCCTTCCTAACCTAAGCAATTAAGCCCAAAGGGATGTTTTAACACTTCTTACATTGGTTGATAAGAAAAGCTTAAGGGAATCAAATATTACACTATATACATATCAGTATCTACAACTCGAGTTGTTAAGCTCGAAAATGTGTCTAAACACCTAATGCCCTAAAACCAATTGGTCAAGGAATTATTAACCGAAAGCTGGTTACATGGGTTAAAGATGCATTATGTTTTAAGTTATATGCATATATATTAATAAAAAAAGAACAAGAAGAAGAAGAAAAGGATAATAATCCTAACTCAAGGAAGTTAACCTTAAACATTAGAACAAAA
>NW_011502316.1:4316-5650 GCF_000495115.2 Populus euphratica
TTATTTTTAATGCAGGCCTATCACATAAATGAAAGGATTGATTAATGAGTTTAAGTATTGAAATTGAAAGGATACAGAGATGGTCAAACTTAGAAAAGAGATGCTGGTGTAGTCCAAACTAGAATACTATTTAGTCATTGTGGTCATATCTGGAGTTGTAGATCTCAGATTTAGGTTTACTTTATATGGATGCAAACATAAGACATAGGCCTATAACTTTCATGCAAGTTCAAGATTTAAAAAGACCTTGTTCAATTACAAATTATAGCAACAACGAAGAAGTCTGAATCTGTCTTACAACCTAGATACTATTCAGTATTTAGCCTATATCTTGAGTTCAAGAAGTTTGGAAAGCTAAGATAATTTCCTAGAACTTTCATGTGGAGGTTTGGGTTTAATTTTTGAGGTATCAATGATGTTTTATTCAGACAAGAAGATAAGGATTGTCACCAAGTCAAGATGTGGTCACTCACTCATCAATTAGTCATTAAATCTATAGTTTTAAATTTTGGCCCATAAAAGGAGGCATTTGTTATACATTTAGGCATCTTGGTTTTCATATCAAGATTATACTCTTACTTTCTCTCTTTGTATTTTTGTAATACTTAAGTTTTGTTTTCATTAATATCTTGTTTATATCTTTCAAGTCATTTCCTTTACTTAGTTAACTTTTATCTTATTTATGTTATTATCTTGTTTATTTATATTTCTCTCTTTGATTATGTTTAGCTAAGTTTATTATGTCAAGGTGAAAAGTTTACACTAATGGTGTAAGAATAAGTATAGTGTAAACTTAATATGGACTTTAATATTTGAACATGGACCTTAATATTTGATACTAACATGTTTTGTATTTGTTATCTTATTCACTTTTAATATTTTGATTGTTAAATGGTTAATCTAGATTTATGTTATATAACACTTGGTACAACAGATACTTGGCACTTGGGAGAGGGAGTCTGAAATGAGGGAAAAGTACCCTAATCTATTTGAACTACAAGGTATGGATTATGAAACCTATTAGATTTCGAGGATGAAATTTCTATTTAAGGGGATAATGTAAACACACATAAAAAAGAAGAAGTTATAAATGACCCTATTGACAACAACACATTTTTGTTGCTGATCTCTGAATTGGCAGTGACATGGTTTTGTTGTCAATATTTGAATCAATAGTGACTCAATTTTTGTTGACGTCCATTAAGTTAAAAGTGGTTACATGCATGACACAACCAAAAGATTGATGTCTTCACCCAAGTGCAGGAGTGTCGAAGTAAGCAAGACCAGGGTCAAACCACAGGGAGGTTAATTGTACAAATTATAAACGATAATAG
>NW_011502316.1:11955-16120 GCF_000495115.2 Populus euphratica
CTTTTGACTTGGTGACAATCCTTATCTTCTCTTGTCTGCCCACAACGTCATTGATAACATCGAAATTAGAGCTACTTGACATTATATAATTTGAACTTGAAAATGGTATTTTTTTTTCTTGGGCTCCATATGAAAGTTGTAGGCCTAAGTCTTACCTTTCCATCCATATAAATTGGACCTAAATCTGAGATCTGTAGCTCCAGATATGACCCAATTACCGAACAGTGTTCCGGTTTGGATTGCACCGACATCTCTTTTCTAAGTTTGGCCATCTCTTTGCCTTTGCAATTTAAGTTCTTAAAGTCATCAATTAATCCTTTCATTTATGTGATAGGCCTGCATTTAAAATGAATATTTACCACAAATTAAAGGTATCTTGTATTATTAGATATATTATTATAAAACATGCTTTAGTTAAGGAGTTATTGATACTTCAAGTGCAAAATGATGATATAAAACCTTGATAAAAATACATTTTTAAGTACTAATCAGTGCACTAACAAATTGATGTACGATTGTAATACTTGATAAAAATCAAAGAAACAAATCGACTCATGCTAAGTGAAAGTTTAGGGAGCAAACCGACATGCCTTAAGGACTTAAGAGAGGGAGGAAAATCAATTTTAGAGAAACAAAAATAGGGACAAGAACACATTTAACCCAACCCCAAACACCCCAACTCATTTAAAGGGGTATAAATGCAAGGAGATGGAAAAGGTGACCCATCCTCTTCCCGAAAACCAGCTTTAACAACTGAAGCAGACCCTTCTCTCTTTAGAGAAAAGAAAACCACACAACCTAGCTACATGTTCACCTCATTGCATGCATGAGTAAAATGAGAGCTAGGGGTAGGATTAATAACTGAAACCATGGAGGGAGAGGGAGTGTAACAAAAGACTGAAATGAAGAAGAAAAGGGAAGAAAACTAAACAAAAGAAAAGGAAGATAACCAGAAGAAAAGGAGAAGAAAAAACTTGTTAAAGCCCTTCTAAAGCTACTGAAAACCACGAGGTGATGCGACTAGGATTGCACCTTCATTAGGACAAGGACACCCCACAGGTAGAAAAGGTAGGTGGTTTTCACCTTCCTCTTTCGTAATGTTAATTTATGAAATGTTTTAATATGAATGTCATAATATCATAGTAGTATAAATACCAAACAATCAAAGGAGTATTTGTTGAGCCTCGTTCATTTGTTAAAAAGTAGTTTTTTTTAAAAAAAAGTGAATTCTGGGAAAGTGAATTAATTTCTAATGTTTGGTAGTGTAATGGAAAATAAATTAAAAAATAGTTTTCAGTGTTTGGTTATGTCATGGAAAATAAGATGAAAAATAACTTATTAATATTTTATTTTTCTTAAGTTTATTAAAATAATAAGAAACAAATCTTACAAATTAAATAGTTGAATGAGAATGAAATTGAAAAACAAATTCATAAATTATCTCAAATAAAATAAATAATAATCAAAATAATAGAGATCAAATCTAAAAAATTAAAAAAATAAAAGATGAAGAAATTAAAATAATAATAATCAACATTTCATAAATTATTTCAAATAAAATAAGTAATAATCAAAAGAATGAGCACCAAATTTGATAGATAAAAAATTTCAATAAAAAAATGATAAGGAAAAAGCAAATAGCAATTATAAAAATAAGGATTAAAGTTAATATAAAAATTAAATTTTAAGGGATGAAATTGAAAAAAAAATATTCAAAACAAAATATATATAGCAATCAAAAGTTTAAAGATTAAATTTGATATAATAAGCAAATAATGATATTTTTAAAGTTTTCACAACTTCCAAAAAGTGTTTTTCACCTAAATTTTCCAGAAAAACATTTTCCTGAAAACCAAGCTTAATTTTTCTTTGACTAGAAAGTGTTTTCTGGTGACCAACTTTCCTAACATCAAACTAACATAAAAAAGTTTGGAAAGTGATTTCTGGAAACCATTTTCTGGAAAATAAACACAACTAAAAAGAAAAACACTTTCCTGAAAACCAAGCCTAATTTTTTGACTGAAAAGTGTTTTTTGTTGACCAGAAAGTATTTTCCGTTGACCAACTTTCGGAGAAACAAACATGGCCTAAGTGATTAACTTAGACATCTTAAGTAGATGCCTGGGACAATTAAACAATTAGTTTCAGCTAATGGTGTCCTAAGAGGATAGCCAAATTTGGGATTTATGAGTTAGTTTCAAGAATTGATGTATTCATGTGTATTATGTTTTGTATATACCAAGTATATGAAAGACCTATGCTTGTTAAGCCTTAAACATAGAATATCATTAATGCTTTCATTAAACTATTTAATTGTTTATTATTAATTGTATATAACTCTTATAAATATTTTTACTACAACAGGGATATCTCATCAATGAGGTACCTAGGAACCCCATTACATGAAAACTTACTTTTGCAAAGAACCATGTAATCACATTTAAATTATGATGTATTTCATATGAACTAAGTGTACTAAATATGTATGTATTATTCAATACTCTTGTTTAATTTCATGATGTCTATTAGTTATATAAGAGTGCAAACTTATGATTATGTAGGTATATTATAATGTGAGCTTGTATTCATGCAAAATTAATACTATGTGCATGTGTAAGAATTGTTGTTAATGAAATGTTGATTGATATTTGGCATATGGATTGTGTAAACCTTGGGAAAATAAAGTTGCATAAATTACAAACTAACTATGTAAACCCTAAAAAAAATAAAGTTTGTTTAAGTTCCAAACTAACTATATAGGAAATAAATGTGAAGAAATTCATGCGCCTGGTTAAATAAAAATAGGAATTCATAAAGTTTTGAACATAAATTTTTGAGTAACATAGTTCGAGACATTTTAAATAAACTTGGTAATATCGAGGGTTGGATTTAATTAAAGAAAAATACATTTAAAGGAAATGGGGCCTAAGTGCAAATAAAAGAAATTATAGAGTATAGTTACTTATCTTCTCACCAAAAATCTACAGCAACCAAAAGGAAAAAAAGAGGGAGTTTTTGTATCCATTCTAGCAAAATCAAGAGAGAAACACCAAAATTTCAAGAACCCATCTAAGGTTAAGGTTTTATAGATGGAATAAACACTTGTGGGCAATGGATCAACAAGAAAATTGAACAAGAAGAGAATAAGAAGGGCCTACTGTCATTAGAAAAGAAATGGAGTTGAAAATCTTCAATTGATTGAAGATTAAAACCTTAATTCTTACCGGATAAGGTGTCTAAACATAATCTTATAAGTCGTTTCAAATTCAATTATGAATTGATATCTTGATGTTGAATTAAAGATTAGGGTTCTTAGACTTGAATTGGGGGAAATGTAATAAATGTTAAAATTAAGTTAATTCATGTGTTGTATATGATTGGGGACATGAAACCATCATAATTTACCTAGAAAATATAGTTTATGAATGTTATATGTGAATGGAAGGGGTGATGTATTTGGATGGACTCATCTTCTGACTTTCGATGAGATTTTGGGTAGGAGGATGAAAGACTTAGGAACAGGTTCCTTCATAGAAGTTGTAATTTTGGATGTTGACTAACTAGGAAAATTGGTCTTGCTCAATCTGAAGCTATAGAACTCCAGCTATAGGTCACCAACCAAGATTGGGTCATGATAGACCCTATAAGATAGTAGGATTGATTAGTCGATAAGCAATTTTAACTATCTTGGAGGCAGAATTGGGTTCTTCTTCCTTCAAAAAACATGTAGCCTCAAGTCTTAGCTTTTCAACGATACCAATTTCATTTAAAATGGATTTCTAAAACTCTAGATATAACAATCCAATGTCTAGATAGTAACAATTCAATGTCTAGACAGTAATGGATCAAGACAATAACTATCATATCCCACATCAGCAGATGAGAGATTGGTAGCTGGCCTTATTAAAAGTGTTGATTGTTAACTTATCGTACTTGTTTTGGGGCATCAGGCTCGGATGTGGGCTTGTGTCACCAGGAACAAAATCGTGAGGACGGTAAGGCCCAAAGCAAACAATATATTGTAAGTTGGATCGGGTTGTTACATTTGGTATCATAGCCAAGCTCCCTAGCAACATTGCCAAAATTGCTTGACCACTTTTTATGATTGGTTGGTTTTAACTCGTAAGTGCACGAGTGTGCGATGTAGCAATTAACTCGGTAAGAT
>NW_011502316.1:16273-19263 GCF_000495115.2 Populus euphratica
AAGAAAAGGTAAGTCTTGGTCCAAATCAATTTTAATGGTGATGTATTGGTGATTTCTTCAACATATATAAGATAACTCAACCTAATAACAACGATGGTGATATTAGATCCAAAAATATTACAACCAAGCAATCTATATAAAACTAAAGTTTATGCATAAAAATTCAAGATTATAACATTACCTAAATGATTTCTAAAATTTCTTTGCAATAATAAAACATTCATGAAGAAAATGAGAAGATAAACATTAAGATTCGTTCATATCTTAAAGAACTCACCTCAACCACCATCATCCTTGATTTGGATCCAATAAAGAGATTAGCCAACCATGATTATATCTAAGAACACTTTAATAAACATGAAAAAACTTGAATCAAACTGAAATAATAAGTTTTACAAACTAAATAATTGAAATTTACAAAGAAGAACACAATATAAATTCAAACATAAATATGATGCTAACTTTGGATAGCAATTTTGACCCTCCTAGAAACCTTTTCTAGAGATGGCTGAGACATATTTATATAAAATTTTGTCACTTTTCCAGTCATAGCTCAATTGGACACCTGAGCCAAAAGTTATGGGCAAAACACCAAAAGATGTTCTGAAAAATCAAATTATGCTAGCTTGGAAACCACTTTGGTGCATGTTTTTCTTCCTCCTTTATGAGCTGTCTCTTTCTTCTTTTTAACCTAAAATAATGTAACAATGTCCCCTTCAGCTTTCCATCCATATGCTTGCCCTCTTGGATTAATGGATTACCCAAAATAAATCAATTGTTATTTGTTGTGTGGACATGTAAGATCATGGATTGTGTTTGGGTTAGTTTGAAGGTTGATTTGGGGTTGCGGCGAAATTTAAGCATCATATAAGGATATAAATGTACCTATTATTGGGGCTAAGATTGACATTGAAACCTTGAGTGTTTGATGATTGAAGTTTGCACACAATAAAAGGCAAGTTTAGGCTTGAAATAGATCACATGATAATCTTTTCTAGGATTGGAATAGAATTAATTTTTTGGGAAAAATTTGAAACATTTATTTGAACCAAAATTTGCTTCAAACTTTAACTAAATTTCTCTTCAATTCTTTGTTCCGAATTTTGACATTAAATTTTCTGATATAATCCGTTTAAGCTCCAAAAATCTATTGAAACATTAAAAGAAAATTCATTACTAAAAAGCACATCAATTATTATAAAAAACCTAAATAAAAACAATAAATACATATGTAAAATAAGAGACTTAATAATACTTTTGATGCATAATCAATAGCCAAGCTCACTTGTTGTCCAGTTATGCCAAAGGGGTCATTAGGCTTCTTTAGGGGGGTGGATTGTCATATCCCATATCGGTAAGTGAAGGATTATGAGCTGGCCTTATTAAGAGTATTGGTTGCTAATTTGTCATATGTGTTTTGGGGCGTTAGGCTTAGATGGGGGCTTGTGTCACTAGAAACAAAATTGTGATGGTGGCAAGGCCCAAAGCGGATAATCTATGACAAGTTAGGCCAGACAATTACAGTTAAACACATTAATCAATCCTTTAAATTGTGAGATATGCTTGTATTTAAAATGAGCATTTACTATAAAATAAAAATATCTTATATTATCATACTTGTTATGATAAAACATGCTTAAGTTAGGGAATTTAACATACTTTAAGTGAAATATAATGATATAAAATCTTGATAAAAATGCACTTTTAAGTACTAATCACACCTCCAACCAGCTTATAATTAGTCCTTAGTAATTAAAGTGTTAAAATAGAAAAATAATTTATAAGTTCCACAAAGTAAGACATTCATCATTCCACTTTCATTAATCTATTTAGATAAACAAACTCTCATTAAATTTATATATATGCTCAATACCTCTTAAACAAGATATTAATAAACCTTTCTTTTTATGTGATTATATATTGTTAACATGATTACATTAGTCATCTTATTCAATTAATGCTAATACTTGTAAATCTCGTCAAGCATTCATGATTATAACTTATGTTAACAATAAATCAAGTTTCTTTCATAGCACATGTGCAGGTTATTTATTAGTACTTAAAAGTGCATTTTTAGCAAGGTTTTATATCATCATTTTGCACTTAAAACCAAGTGTTATACAACATAAATCAAGATTAGTCATTTAACAAGCAAAGTATTAAATAGTGAACAAGATAACAAATATAAAACATGTTAGTATCAAACATTAAAGTCCATATTAAGTTTACATTATACTTATTCTTACACCATTAGTGTAACCTTTTCACCTTGACATAACTAACTTAGCTAGACATAATGAAAGAAAGCAAAATAGATAAACAAAATAAGAACATAAAAGTTAACTAAGTAAAGGAAAGGAAATGAAAGGCATAAACTTAATATTAATGAAAGCAAAGCATTAACATTACAAAAAATACAAAGAGAGAAAGAAAGAGCATGATCTTGATCTAGAAACCAAGATGTCTAAATGCATGGCAAATGCCTCCTTTTATAGGCCAAAATTGGAAACTATTGATTTGATGACTAATTGATAAGTGGGTGGCCAACTTTTGACTTGGTGATAATCCTTATCTTTTGTTGTCTGAATAAATATCATTGATAACATTAGAGTTTGAACTAGACCTCCACTTGAAAGTTCTTGGAAATTGTCTCAGCTTTTTAGAAAAAAATATTGAGGTCATTTGGACTTCTAGTTCTCAAGATATAGGTTGAATATTAAACAATGTCTAGGTTGCAGGACAAATTCAAACTTCTTCGTTGTTGCTACAATTTGAACTTGAAAATGACCTTTTTTAAATCTTAGGCTCCTATAAAAGTTGTAGACCTATATCTTACATTTCTATCCATATAAAGTAGACCTATGTCTTACCTTTCTATCTGATTAGTACTTAAAAGTGCATTTTTATCATGGTTTTATATCATCATTTTGCACTTGAAGTATCAATAACTCATTAACTAAAGTATGATTTATAATAATTGATTAGTACTT
>NW_011502316.1:19740-22202 GCF_000495115.2 Populus euphratica
TACAATTAACCTCTCTGTGGTTCGACCCCGGTCTTGCCGGGTTATTTATTACTTCGACACTCCTGCACTTGGGAGAAGACAACAATTTTTTAGTCATGTCACTATCCATATAAAGTAGACCTACATCCGAGATCTACAGCTTTAGATATGACCCAATTACTGAACAATGTTTTAGTTTGGATTGCACCAGCATCTATTTTCTAAGTTTGGCCATCTTTTTGTCCTTTCAATTTCAATACTTCAACTCATCAATCAATCCTTTTATTTATGTGATAGGCCTGCATTTAGGATGAATATTTACCATAAATTAAAGGTACTTTATGATATCAAACTTGTTATTATAAAACATACTTTAGTTAAGGAGTTATTGATACTTTAAGTGCGAAATGATGATATAAAACTTTGATAAAAATGCACTTTTAAGTACTAATCAATGACCCCTAGACCAATTGGTATTAAGGCATTAGGTGTTGAGACCCCCTTCGAGCTTAGTAACTCAGTTTCCAGATACTCATATGTAGATAATGCAATATTTGATTCCCTCAAACTTTTCTCCTAAACCTATATAACAAGCATTGGGCCAATAGCTCCCAAGTCAGTTGGCTTTAAGGTATTTGGTGTTAAAACACCCTTTCAGACTTAATTGCTTAGGGTTTTAGGATGCATCTCAAGAATCAATATAAGATTATCTAAAGACCCTTTACTTAGGTCATCCTTAATTAATTGTATTTTACCTTTACGGTTTACAGATACCATTCCTAAAAAACAATATATTGCATTACAAGTCCATCTATCACATCTGTGACCAACTTTCAATCATTTTGCACGACCTTTTCTTTGCTTTTATCTATTCGTATCTATTTGAGGCATGTGTGAAATGAAATAATTGGAGAACCTACTTGATAATCGGACCTTTGCTTGAATTAGCTAATGAATATCTTTAGAAATTCCATGATTCCCTAATCTTGCACGTCTAACATGGTAAATTTTTTTAATCGCATTCTGAGGCAGAGCGGGGACATACTTTTTTAATTTTTCAAAAGTGGTGTCTATTTTCAAATCAGAATTGGAGAAGAGATTCAAAGAAGTGAGAAAGAGCAAAGAATTGCACAAATATATACACATATATCAGTTATTATAGGAAACTGAAAGAACTGACTTAAGTCATGAAGTACTGTTATCTATCATTTGACTAGGGTGAGAGAGACTAGCAAAACAATAGGTACACCAAAACAAAAATGTGAAAAAAAGAAAAATCAATCTTTATATACATGATCATTCAATTCAATAGTCATTTTAAACTGAAAAATTATTAAAATAAACTTTTAAACAATGTCCATTTTCATTAAAAACATTAACATTCTTTGGATTTTTCATATTATAAGCCCCATATGTATACACATGTTCTACAATAAAAGGACCACTCCATCTTGATTTTAGTTTTCCAAAAAATAAATAGAGTCGAAAATTATAAAGCAAGACTTTTAGACCAACATTGAATATTTTTCTCAGTATTTTCTTGTCATGAAACTCTTTTATTCTTGCTTTATAAATTTTTGAATTTTCATATGCATCATTTCTTATTTCCTCAAGCTTATTTATTTATAATTTTCACAGTTGACTAGCATCATTAATGTTTGAATTGAAAGCTTTAATAGCCCAATAAGCTTTATGTTCAAGTTTCACAGGCAAGTGACAAGGTTTTTCATAGACTAGTCTATACGGTAATATACCTGATGATGTTTTATAAGTAGTTCAATAAGCTTAAAATGCATTATTAAATCTTAAAGATCAATTGTTTTATAAGTAGTTCAATAAGCTCAAAATGCATTATTAAATCTTAAAGATCAGTCTTTCCTAGGGTTCACTATTTTCTTCAAGATCTGTTTATCTCCCTATTAGCATGCTCTACTTGTCCACTTGTCTAAGGGTGATAAGGGGTGGTAACTTTATGTGTGATTTTATATTTCTTCATTAAAGACTCGAATAACTTATTGCAAAAATGTGTTCAACCATTACTTATCATAGCTTAAGGGATTCCCAATCGACTTAAAATATTTTCTTTCAAAAATTTTATCATTGTTTTGTGATCATTGTTTTGACTTGAAATTGCCTCTATCCATTTTGAAACATAATCTACTACAACTAATATGTACAAGAAATCAAATGATAGAAAGAGCTCTCACTTAGTCAATTGAGCTAAAGAGAGAGACACTCCTGGTTATAGTGAGAGAACATGGTCGTGTGTTGTATTGTGCCTGTTAATTCTTTCATTGTGCATCATTCCTCTTCTTCACTTCTTCTCAACAGCTCTTGATATCTATATGGAAAAATCAAAGAACAAATCCACAATTCTTTGGTCTGTTCAAAAGGATTTTAAGCTTTAGGCCTCGCATCAAGTCTCCCCAAGTATTCCTAGGGCTTAATTTCATAGCTAATCTCTAGTCCAATCTGACTCAGGT
>NW_011502309.1:0-22288 GCF_000495115.2 Populus euphratica
AAATTTAGCTCACTTACAACTAATAATAGCCCAAAGCACATATTGCCACTATAAAATCTAGCTTATTTAAAACTAATGACAATCCAAAATACACATTATCAACAATAACCTAAAATCTAGCTTATTTAGAACTAATGATAATCCAAAATACACATTATCAACAATAACCTAAAATATATAGTTTATGTTATCGAATACATGTCATTGTGTTCATCAAATGTTATTAGTCTATAGGTTTAAAACAACATGGATTGATTAAAATTCAATAATAGGAAGTGGTGTAATACATATACACACACACACACACACACACACACATATATATATATATATATATATATAATGCAATACATACACACACACACACACACATATATATATAAAATAGTTGTCAGAATTAAAATAGTTCTCAGAATATTGAAAACATATATAAATAAAAATAAGTTATTCTACAAATATAATGACAAATTATGTGACTATACATTCATTTCTTGGTGCAAACCTATTAATGATGGATTAATTTTTGGATTAAGAGAATGTGCAAATAATATCGATAAAACACTAGATAAAAAGAAGAAAATTAAAGATGAATTATGTAGAATTTAGATTAAGAATCACAATATAAAAACTAGCTTTGTAATTGTAAAGCTGTTATTAATAGCTAATTTAGTGTATTTAATTTTAATATTTCTAATTTTAATATTATTTATTATGATCAAATGAAATGAATAACACTAGAAAATTTACATTTAAGTTGCAATAAACATAAAGTAAAATCTAATGTTTAAACATTCTATGACATCAATAAATGATCCATACAATATTTTTCATAATATTTAACAACAACCCAAGATAAAACCCATCAAATTTATATGTTCTTGTACATACTTTAATCAATGCAACTAATCTGGGTTAGTATTGAGATAATAAAGCTCCAACATAAAAAATCATCTTTGTCACTGCTTATTTTCCACTCATTCTTTGATTATCAAGCACCATCAAACTTTTACTAAAACACAAATAACCTTTTAAGTCATCAATCCATTTATTTTTTGTTTTGTTAGTAAATTTCAAATCTTTTCTCATCGGGAGGAACATAGTCGTCATCTTCCTCCTCATCATCAACAAAGTCATCATCTTCCTTCTTTTCATCATCTTTTTTATATACACTACAAGTGACAACATTAAGCCTTTCACTTCTTTTACTACTTAAATTGCCAACATCAGTCCTTTCACTTTTTTTCAGTACCAAAACTGTCATCATTTATATTCATGCCAATATTATCAATATTTATAATGATGTCAACAACAACAATAACATCATTAAAATCTAAATCATTTGCATCAAATTTAAAAATAACTTTGTTTTAAACATCAACTTCCTTTAGGTAATTTTTTCTAGTTTTCTTATTATCATCAAACTTGCCTACGAAACACATTGGCATCCTCATTGTTAGATAACCAACAACATGATTAACATCAACATAGATATATATATATATAACTTTTGCCTTTGTGAAAATTTAACATCTTTAACATTGATGCATCATTAAATATTCAATTTCCTTTGTCATCTCTTATTTGAAAATCATACAAGTCTATGCCAAAGAATTGCTTATACATGAACAATATGTTCATAGAAGCATTATAGTTATAACATCAATTTTTTTTCAACGTATAACAAGTTGTCATGGTGAACAACAACATATGATATTTTGTAACCTAAAATGATAAACAATGCAAGAATATATATTGTTAAATAATGTTAAAACATGCCTAATTATCTTAAACCATGGTTAAACATAGGCTATAATAGGTTTTAACATCAAGTGAACAAAATACAATCACGTATTATTCAATTAAGGTTTAATGAACTATAACCAATCACCTATAATTTGAGGATTTTTAAAGTTTTAAGATTAAACTTACTTAATCAAGTTTAAAAATGAAAAAAATAATAAACAAATGTTATCTAATGATTAGATATCAATTAATCACATTTTACATTAATATTTAAAAATTAGGGTTTGATGAACCAAGTGATCCACCAACCTAAATTTTGAAATTTTTTATGATTTCTAACAACACATGATAAATTATGTTAAACAATGACCAAGACATATTTTTTCTCTCAATATTGTCATTATCCAAGAAAAATTCAAATTAATTAGAGTTTGTTGAAGATTTAGTTTGTACTCATCAAATCCCTATGCATTTTGCAATTTATGGGTAAATCAATTGAGAATAACACATATATTAATCAAGTGACAATATTTAACATAAACAAAATACACATCTAACATATTTTGATATCTCAATTTGATTAAAAAAATTTAAACATACCTATTAAATAATCTTAGACTCTACGATGAGCTTCCAAACATCTCAAGGGACAACTTGTTCTTTTTTAACCACAAAAATCATGGGATTCTAAGAGATTTGATTAAAAAAAATCTAATTTGGTTAAATAATCATTTTCAATATAGGTTTTTTGGTTATATGGAGAGAGAGAGAGTGTCCTGGTGAGAGAGAGGAAGAGTTAGTAGTAAAAATGAGTTTTTTTATTTGTTATTCTTTGTTAAATTTAATTTTTTTTTCAAAACTTATTTTTGAATTAAATTAAATTAAGTATGAGATACTCATTTCATGATATTTTATTTAGTTTACTTTTTTTAAGTCATTACTTTGATAGCACGTATAATTTTTTTTTTTGTATCATCATACAGCCTTTTATAATGGTATTAGAACCATCTTAATGAACACTTTTTAGTGGTGAAATGATGTTCACATCGGAGCCATGATGAGTTTCTAATGAGTTTTTTTTTTTCATCCCGATATGGTATTGACAACTTATTTTTTATAGTTAATTATTATAAAAAAAATTCTTTCTAACTTTATTTACTATTAATGATTTATTTACTATATTATTAAATTAATCAAGTTTATTGAACTTAAATGAATGAGTAGAATCTAAGATTTTTCTAATTTCTTTAAAAATATTAGCATTGATTAAACATAATTTTTTTATGTTGAAAAAACAAAATACCCCAAACCTATAAGATAATGTTAGCTATCTATATAGTACTTTCTATATTGAATGAGAACACAAAATATAATAGAATGATTATTTATTATGACAATAAATATACATGTAATAAGAAATGTTAAATATTTAGAAAAATCTAGAAGAAATTACAGTACTAATCTAATAATTTATACATATTCTTAATTTTTTTTAATATTTATACCTACTCATACGTAATATTTGTATATTCTTATACATTATCTTTTTTCATTTACTTGTTATAAAAAAACTTATTTTTCACACAAAATAAACATCAAAAAAGAATTTCCAATCATTTTCTGAAAAAAAATTCTATCTCCAACAAACAAACGCAATTTTCCTGAAATATGTAACGCATAATTTAATAAAAACTCCTCTCATTTACAATTTTGAAGAGAATTCCCGCTTCATTCCTCTTCAAAAAGCCGAACGGCTACGGCCTCCCCCATACAATCTCTCTAGTCGTTAAAGATCTCTCTCTCTCTCTCTCTCGCATCACGATTTTCTTTTTCTGAAAATAATATAATGAAAATGAAAATCAACAATCGCAAACTCAAGAAATCAGAAACATCGTCATCTTCAAAGGTAAGAACCATTACTAATATTATAAAGATTCCCTCATGATCCCCAACTTTTTTTATAAACCCTAATTCTGGCGTTTTTCAAAAATTTTCAGCTGGTTTTGGAAGAAATTATTGGATTAACAACGAAGAATGCTAACGGACTAGCTTCAAATACATCAACGGCAAGATTTGCTTATATTGCAGGATGTGTTGTGGTTGTTTACAATGTGGATTCAACTACTCAATCGCATCTCTTGGTGTCTCATAGACCGCCCAAACCCTTGACTTGTGTTGCCATGTCACGTGATGGCCGGTTCATAGCTGCTGGAGAGGTATAGAAATTTGATTTTTTAATTTGAAAAGTTCATGTTATTTGTTTAATTGTCTTGTAATGGATTACAAACAATTAGACGTGATTGCGAATTGAATTCGATTTTTTATGATAGTAGGAGGAGCTTTCGTAATTTTGAATGAAAATTAATTGATCATAATGGTATAAATCAGTGATTAAAAGTCCAGGTTGTAATCGGATAAAATATTATGTTTAATTCAAGGTACATGTGTTTAACAAGTTTTTCAAAGAAGTTAGGTTGTGATTTAAGAAAGGTGTTTTTCTATCTGTATGCATCTGATATGATTTTGCAGTCTGGGAATCAACCTGCAGTGTTAATGTGGGACTGTTCGACCATGAGTTTTGTATCTGAACTGAAGGGTCATCTTTATGGAGTTGAATGTATTGCTTTCTCACCCAACGGTTAGTTCCGATCAATCAATTTGATGCTTTTGTTTCTCAGTGGTTCCTGTCACAGCTTATTAGAAATTTTATCCCCACGTGTTTCTTGTTTTTTTTGGTATTTCAAGGAGAGCATGTTGTTTCGGTTGGAGGATACATATATCTTTGGGATTGGAGAAGTGGGATTTTGGTGACCAAGCTTAAAGCAAGCTCATCTTGTTCTGCTGTTACATCTGTGAGCTTCTCGTCCGATGCGAAATTCATTGTAACTGCTGGAAAAAAGCACTTGAAATTCTGGACAGTTGGATCTTCTCCAGGGACTCGCTTAAGTAATGGGACAGGATCACTTGCAATGCATGGAAAACCTGTTAATCTTGGACCTCAGAAAGGAAGCTCATTCATTTCTGTCACATCTGCGATCGGGATGAATAATAGTCCTGTCACAGCTGAACAAGTTGGTGATTTGTTTCCCATTTATGTGTTGACGGATGAAGGTTGGATTTCCTATACCATCACTCTATGATGTTTAATGCACTGGAGTTCTTGATGTTAGTCCAATTCTGCTTCTTTTATTTACAGGTACGTTATGCCTTGTGGATTCTGGGCTGTCAGTAAGAAAGACGGTGGACTTAAAGGTGTGCTTACATAATTATCTCATATATTCAGGATGGATTCTAGATATCACCTTCTGTCTTAGCAAAGGTAGATTGTGATTTGATTCCCCAGGAGTTCATTCTGTTTGTAAAGAAGCGCAGGGGTCACAACCTAATAAATTTTTCGTAGACCTAATTTCAATTTTTCTATTCTGAATGCTGTGTTGTGACCCATAAATTACAATGGCTGGATTGATGGTACTGTAAGTTTTGTATTGATAGATTAAAGCTTTCTGAATGGGAAAGAATCAAAATTGCACAATGTCTGCTAAATACATCATTTTTTCTGATTTCAGCTCTTTGTTTTCCAATTTTAAATCTTAAATTGCAGGTAGAACAAGGCTATGCACTATCTGCATCCGATAAGCTCATTGCTTGTGCTTGTTGTAATGGAATTGTAAAACTCTTTACTAGTGAGACACTCAATCATGCTGGAACTCTGCTATATTCAAATGCCAAAAGTTTCCAGGGGGACACTAATTTTCATTTTCAGACTACAGAAGTTGAAAAGGATTCTCAACTTGTGCCTGCTCTGCCTGATGCAATTGCTTGTCAATTCTCTACATCAGAAAAGTTAGGTAAGCATTTAAGCGTTTATTTTCTTATTGGTGTGAATCCACCTTGATTGCAACTTAAAATAACCACTCTTTGTGCTTTGTAGTGGTTGTTTATGGAGATCATACTCTCTATATATGGAATATTCATGATATGAAAGAGGTAACTGCTTAATGTGTATTCCTGGTTCTTGTAGTTCTTGTTTATTTTCTTGAAAAGCTTATACATTTCATTTATTTTCTGTTCCATGCATGTTGATTGCTTGTTGCCCAAGTTCGGCTTCCAAAGTTATTTTAATGGAACTTGTACATAGATTGCAAGCTCATTGCAACCTAACCTTTGTTATCCTTCCAGGCAACAAGGTGCTATGCATTAGTTTCACACTCTGCATGCATTTGGGATGTCAAGAATCTTTGTTGTGAAAACATGCACGATCCATCTCTAGCATGTGTTGCAAGAGGTTGTTCTGGTGGAGTTTCATTTGCAACATGCTCGGCAGATGGCACTATTAGGTTGTGGGATCTTACTTTGCAATCCAATTTGGTAGAGGATGATGCAGATCATCAATCCTTGAAGGCCAAACAAATGGGCGGCACACGTTTAGGTAAATTTCCAAGATTGCAATGCCCGTCACCCTTCTTTAAAATTGTATATGCACAGATGCATGAACAATGTTAAGATCATGTGGCAAGCCTTATAGTAGTTACTTGTTGAACTCATCTTGGTGTTTTTGCCTGGTCGAATGTCTCCATTGTCCTTGTTGATGCAGTAAGTTCTGGGATTTTGGAGCGAGACACTGCAGAGGCAGGAGTTGACACTCAAGGGTTTCGGTCAATGGCTGCTAGTTCAGATGGAAAGTACCTGGTTGCTGGTGATTGCGAGGGAAATCTTCACATATATAACCTACTAACTTCTGATTATGCATGTTTTCAGGTAAAAATTAGGCACCTAACTATCATTTTGGAATGCTTACTTCAAGAAACAAATCAACATAAACCAATAAGTTATGTTCTCGCATGAGAGGAAGTTTAAGTACAGTATGAGATGAATAAATATGGGCTATTCTGGCAGGGCATTCATGATGCAGAGATCCTTTCATTGAGCTTCAGCTTGTCAAGCAAGAAACATGTTATTTCTGGAGATGTGGTGGATAGCAATTGCTTCCTCGCATCAGGGGGGCGAGATCGAATTATCCATCTTTATGATGTCGAAAGGTTAACTTTACTTAGTTCATGATCTTTTCAGCCTGTTTGTTCTCTTGGTTGATTAGGTTTCCTCTACTTTTCAGGAATTTTGATCTCATTGGAAGTATTGATGACCATTCAGCTGCTGTGACTTCTGTAAAACTCACTTTCCATGGTCATAAGATTCTCAGTTGCAGTGCTGATAGGTAGGCCGCTACATATTCACTTTTTTATATGCACTAAGAAACCTTTGAAACTTTAATTTTCATGAGAGCTTGCGAAAAAAGAATGGAATGAAATCAATCTATTTTGGTATTTGAAATGAACTTTTTTTTTCATGCACTAGGTCAGTTTTAAGACAAATTATGACTGCTATTACATTTTTTAGCTGGTGCTCTTTCATAGTTGACCTTGTTGTTTCTTTCAATAGGTCACTGGTGTTCCGAGATGTTTGTGTTGCAGAGAGCTGTTGTAAGATCTCTCGACGTCATCATCAAATGGCGTCTCATGGAACCGTGTATGACATGGCTTTGGATCCAGCAATGGAGTTTGTTGTTACAGTTGGGCAGGTAACTAACATTAAAAGTTTCCTAAACAGAGTGAATTATTTTATGATGAGTGGGTAGCGGAACTTCCAGTGTCCACTACCGGTTTAAGTGCACCCAATCAAACTGCTCCCCATGTGTTTACATTATCCAAACAAAGCATCTGTTGATTTAGCAGCCTATGACACAAGTAGCAACGTCCTCTAATTTTTGGATGCCAGAACTTGCATGGTTATTGATTTAGTTGATCTCCTAACAGGATAAGAAGATAAACACATTCGACATTGCTTCTGGGAAGCTAACTAGATCATTCAAGCAGGATAAAGATTTTGGAGACCCAATAAAGGTGAGTTATATTAATGATTAGCTTGGCAATGCAGCATCATCATGTTCAGAAGCTGAGAGTAATCATGTTTTACAGGTCTCAATGGACCCAAGCTGCAGTTATTTGGCATGCTCCTACTCTAACAAGTCTTTGTGCATGTATGATGCAATCAGTGGAGAGTTGGTCACACGAGCTGTGGGACATGGTGAAGTAATAACTGGTGTGATCTTTTTGCCTGACTGCAAGCATGTGGTATCTGTGAGTCCTTATCATGCCTATTAGTTGTTGATTAACATGCATCATGTCTATGGAATCTTCTGTACTAAACCAACTCGTAATTATGCATATATTTGTAGCTTCATCACCATGAGTCATCAGGCTTCTATAATCTAATGATGCAGAATACTGCCTCTCTCAACATAAATCAGTTCACATTATAATCATATGACACTTCTCTGGTTCATGTTAGAGGTTTGCCTGATTTGAAAAGCATCTATATTGGATCGTCATTGATTGAATAATCATATGACACTTTTCTGGTTCATGTTATAGGTTTACCTGATTTGAAAAGCATCTATATTGGATCGTCATTGATTGAATAACATAGCGTGAGGATAAATAGGAACCGTTCCTTCTGAACTTTTCTCATTACTTGCACATAGGTAGAGATCTAAGGGTAGATAGGAAAATTCATGTTGGTATGGGAAGACGTGTGGGCTTGCATGCATGCGATTCGTTAGCTGAAGATCTTTTTGACAGCACCATCCAATGATGCCCTTTATGATCACTGATTTTTATTTTTCTGATTAGTAAAAATGATTTTTTTAATTTTTTTTTTTAACATGGCTTTTGCATAGCCTTTCCTTTCTCATATGATGCACGCATCCCTAAATTTGTTGTCAGGTTGGGGGCGATAGTTGTATTTTTGTGTGGAAACTACCGAGTCGTATGTCTTCCAGGATGCTGCAGCGAATGAAGGAAAATGCTGTTCCCTTGTCCCCAAAAGACCTGGGCCCACCATCTGCTTTTAATCAAATCGTGTTTTCTGAAGCAGAAGACCAGCAGTGCACATACAATGCTGAAAAAGTACTTTTGCCTGGAAACTCCAACCAATTTGGAGAAAAAAAGTTTTATCAAGGAGAGCGGCCTCCACGGATCTCAATGTTTAGATTCAGCATTTCGAGACTTCCAAGATGGGCACAAACTAAAGTTGAAGGCTCTAATAGTGTTTCAAAAAATCCAGATTTCACTTCATTTCAGGTAATTTTATAGGACCTCAACATACAAATACGAAAACATGTGTTGTTAGGTTTTTTGTTTGTTAATAAAATCAAATTTCATATTCCTTTACGCACCTTTGCTTGCATTATAATATTTCACTTCAGGATTTTTATCCCAGCATGTTTCTAGCACACTTTTAAGCGAGACTTTTGAACTTCATTAATCTCCAGAAATTATTTTTTTATATGTAGAATTTAAGAATGTACTGGATAACAGATATCTGTGCTGGTTTGAGATGTTTAAGAAAACAATGAACCATACTATTTATGGCATCAGTAGTAACTCACAACATTATAAACATTAGGACTTCATATACCATGTATATTCAGTTAAGTTGTTCATCAATCGAATGCTGTTGATTCTGCCAAATAAAAACTCTTAAAATTTCAGTTGGAATTATTTACTAAAAGTAAATCCCTTACTTTATCTGTTCAAGAAGTTTTTACTCATTCTTCTAGCTCTGTAGCAAGTTTCATGAAGTATAGATATTCTGTACATTTTTTATTCTGATTGCTATCTTCTCCTTGATGGTTCCTACTGTTGATGCCTACCACAGCAGCAACCAGAACTAAAAACTTGCCCTCTGGATGTTGATGGTGGGGAATGTGGTGCATTGTGCCCAGAAGTTCAAAGTCCACTCGGTACTGTTGTGGGAAGCAGGGAGTCATACATCAGTAGCTTATCTGGAAGTTCTGCTAGTGAAAACAGCCAAAGCTCACCAACGCATCTAGATACTGTTAGGTAAGCACGCATTAGTGATGTCAATTAACTATTTGTTGGAAATAGTAGGCACTCTATTCTCTCCTTCTCATTGCCACATTTGTGCTTCAGTTGCTTTTCCATGGACAAACGTTGGCTCAATGTTTATACTGTATGTTTGGATCCACTCAATTCTCCGGAGATGCCTCATATAGCAGATCCGAACATGCTAGTTGCCTCACCAAATTCGAGTAAGGCTGATCTTATTCTCCCCCGTGACATCTTAGTCACTTTTCTTGATGAACAAAGCTGGCACAGAGGATAAATATGACAGTTTTCTGACCAAGCCTACTGTAACTTCTCTAGGAAATATTATGTTGACCAGAGGGGATACAGATATCAAGTAGCACACTTTTAAGACCTTAAGTTGCTTTATGCATCACCTTGTCATGAATTCATGTGGTTGTGTCAGCATTCCTTCACTGTCTCCTACTCAGTGCTTGGAAAATTTCAGTAAATGTGATTTCCCAACCCATTAGGATAGTTATTTTTATAAGAACCACAATATTATGTAGCACACAGGTACTAGTTATTAAGTACTCCAGCAGGCTACACAATGACTTTGGAGGAAGCATATTTCTCTGGTTTGTCTCGAAATACTGATAAACTCAATGGGTGCTAGCTAGGTGACATCATTGTCTGCAAATTGAGCAATTGTGTCATTGCTGGTTTAATTTACAGTAGTAATTCTTTCCATCACTAATTGAAGTAAAATTCTATCTGATGTATTGATGAAGTTGGTTTGATAGACCTTTTGCCTAAATAATCAAATTTGTCTGTGTTATGATCCTTGAAAAAAGGTTCTAGGTGCAGAGAGCTATTTTTATTGCCCCCCCTTTTGCATTTCTATCACATTGTTCTCTCTTTCGTTGCATCCTGTCTGTGTCATGACCCTTGTGGTTGTGGAAAATACTAGCTATACTTGCTTGAATCATGCTCTAGGGGATTTCATTTTGAAGCTTGATATTGCTGTTTGTTGGAACATTTGTCTGGTAAACACTGGCCATCCTTTTGTGTTGCTGACATGGAAAAAGGATTGGCTCGGAGTATATACCTTTTAAATTGACGTAGATCAGTTCCCCCTCTTGTTTGTGATTTAATATTTTGTTTTCATTTTAGCTTTCTCACGGAATCTACTAAATTATGCTAAATGGTGGTGCTGTGATTATAATATGATACGCATCTCCTGACTAGGTGTTTTGCCAAGCATCTATTGAAGGCCAAGTTTATAGAACATTAAAAGCCCATGATTAGAGATTGTAAGTCATTCCTGTTTTAAAATAACTTTCTTCTACTTATAACTGGTTTGTTGTATGACAAAATTCAACAGAAATACTAAGTAATGCTGAGTGCTCTTCCGCGCAAGCTAACCTTGCTGTAAAAGAGGAGCGCAAAGCTAGTTCAAAAAGACATGCCTGTTCCAATAATTATGGCTTTCTTGGGAATAGTGAAAATTTATCTGGCATTCACAGTACAAGTAAATGCCATAAGGCAGTTGCTGGTCATGTGACAGAGCAGTTGCATTCACATAAATCGAGATGCCAAATTCAAGAAGCAATGGAAGTCGTAGCTGATCATATGAAGTCAGAAGGAAGTGATTTTTTCAAGCATTATTTTGGCAGTTTATCAACCACATGCAAGGTTGGTACTATTTTTTGCAGTATATGTGGAAAATATTTCTACTCATTTTGGGGACTGAGCAGGGGTTTTGGTATGCACAAATGTTACAAACTGCTACATGATAAGGAACATAGATATTTTGACCACTTTTTTTGAGAATTGGATTGTGAGAAATTGAACTGATAGGTATTTATCCAAATAGAGTTCGATGACATACTAAAATAATAGGACAGAGGAAATATAATACAATACCACTGTTTCGTTGACCCAAATAATTAGGACGTGAAGCTTTACAGAGTTACAGTGATATTCACCATGTAATATCTTGTTTATAGGTGGACGGAAGTAACCTTTTTGTTCGAAGAAGGTACTCTGCAAAATATGTGGTGCGCCAGGACTATGCTGGAGGAGGCAAGAGCCTGTTTGATACTCCTGTTCAAAATCTTCACAACAAAATCTCGACCTACAAGGCAGAATCTGTCCCGCATATTACCTTAGAGGATCCAATGACCCAGAATCCGGAAGAACAGAAAGAGAGAGAATCTTCTAAACAGGTCTGTCTTTCAATTTGTTTCAAATCCTCATGGTTCATGTTCTTTTGTTGTACTTAAATTAACAGACCTTGGAAAAAGTGAAAACTAGAAAGTCGAAGGTAAAGGTTTTGATGATTACGTGTGGGGTTTTGTTTTATTATATCTAAGAAACAATATTTGCGTTTTTTTTTTCTATGGATAATTCTAGTACAATGTGTTGAAGACAACGTTTCAATACCATTCAAGAACAGCTTCAAGGAATTAATGTGTTCTTACTTCCTACAAAGAAAAGACAACCCCAGATCGCTACATTGAATTGTTTTGGCTGTTTATGCCTCTTGCAGGACCTAAAGAACTCAACACAGGGCTTGCTGATCTCAACTCATGCTCTCTCACAAGTTGAACTGACCAACTGTGATCTCGCAGAAGATTCTTTAAACATGAAATTAACAGAGGCCATGGATGAAAAGGAACGCACTCCTGAAGCTGAAGGAAACAATCTGCAGCAAAGACTAACTGCATGCTGGGAAGCATTAATAAATTTGGATAAAGCAGCTGACAATGCAGTCCATTTATTTTCAGAATTAGGAACCATGGTCTCCACAGAAGAAATATCAAACAGTCCCGGAGCTAAGTTATATGGCGATGCAGGTAAGCTACTTCCATCAATCGCCAATAAGCTCAATGCAATTGCTGAACTGGTGCAATGTAGGAGCCACATTTCATGCAAGAGTAGGGTTGAAGTTTCAGGACTGGAACCTTTGTTAGGAACATTTGCTGAGAGTCTATCCGAAAGGGTAGTTGAGATACTGAAGAAGAACCTAACCAAGAGCAAGGATTAACTTGTTTTTCATCCTTCAACGTCACAAAACTAAAGGTTCTAGACCCCACAACTTGAGGAGGGAGCCCATGTAAAATAAAAAAGGGTTCAAATTGCGGACCAACAACTGCCAACTCGGCTCAAAGTAGAGGTGGGCCTGTTAATGCTTATCTGGCCCATTGATAGCCTCATTGCCACAAGTTTTGTGAAGCCATGATCTTGTTGCACTGGAATCAGCAAGCCGAGATCCATCTAAAAGGAATGGTGAAAGATTTTGGATCTTTCTTTGCTTGTACATTTCATGTACATGCTTTTGTGCATATTTCATGGGCCTCAATACTTTAAAATAAAAAAAAAAGAAAAGAAAAAGGGCAAAAGCAAGGATCATCTTTACCTTTTTCCTATCTCCCACCCTTGAGAATTAGTTCTGCTTATGATTTTTCGTGCGATTTTAATATTAAACTACACGACTTGGTTTCCTTTCTTGTAAGTTTCAAGGCATGTCAGTCAATAATGTAGCTCTCCTAGCACTAGCGATAACACTAGCAGAGATATGTTGGAATATTTGTAAATCCCCATGAAGGTATGCCTGGAAAATATGTTCTTGTACGTATGTATGACTTTGTCTTGCTTTAGTAACATGCCAAACTCGCAATTCTTTCTTGGGATTCCTTCACTCCACATGAATAATTACCATAGGTTTTTTGAACCTATGATTGCTAGAATTTTAAGGATTAGAAACTGTGTTCATGTACATCAAATCCCTAAAGATTAGATTAATCATGGCCATTTTAGACTCTATAAAGAGGCCCGTAGGAGCCGCAGAGACTACAACTCATGTACAAGCCCAAAAAACGAACCCCAGAATAAAGTGCCGTAAAATAGATGGATGCTACAGGTTTGTACCGGGAAGGCATCAAGGATGGAGCCATCCCTGTATTTCTATGGGGAAGATGCCGCATGGAGTAAATTGCGTCCTTGTCCTCCCTGAATAAATCAAGATAAAACCCTAGTGATGGGTAAAATGTGGAGGGAGTGTTGCACTGGTAGGCATGCGGGGTCCAAAACAGAGGCATTGTTTAAAGTGGACTATCATTTGTTACATCGTTCTTAAACTGGGAAAATAAAAAAGGCTCTGAATAAATATGAGCTGTATGTCTGTGTGGGGTAAAGGGCTCTCAATTAGACTGTCCTTTTGCATTCATATTTCTTTTGCAATGATGTGCTCATTACCTTTTGCTCTTTCATTCACGGTTGAATGTGGTATTTATTTGCAAACCCGTTTTCTTTTCAATCCTCCTCTCCTAAAAGACGAAGAGGAAATAGGTTTAAGTAATTATGGACTATAATGTTTTAAGCCTTCCAGTAAGACAACATTATTGAATATAATGGCTTTGGCGAGATTTGTGGAATCTATTGGGTGCGCACGTTTATCTTTGCATTATTTGCCTTGCACAAGAGATGTGCCAAGCTGAAGCCACTCTTCATGTCCATCATTTTAAAGGCGAGCTCCACAGTTCCACAGCCTGTTATTAAAATAACCTAGCTCTACATGGAAAAATACTGTAGCTCCTTATCTAGATACACTGTTAACTGAAAAAGTACAACGACAGTTTTATCTCTCCATTAACAAAATAACATTTATTTTTTAAGGGTATTAAATTTTTTTATATGATTGTTAGTAATTACCAATTAACCGGGAATATGTAAGTATTTTTCCATCTCAATTCCATGGTGAAGCGACCTAAATTGGTCTTAAGGAGTGTTTTTATACTTTTAAAATGATTTTTTTTTATTATAATATTAGCTGGGGAGATAATTTAATATTTTACCAAATATAAAAAATAATAACAACTAAAAGTAAAATAAAACAATTAAAATGTCCTAAGAAACAAAAATCTTAAAACTAGAGTAAAAAGACTTTTTTGTCTTTACATAATAGTTTTTCTATTATTATTATTAAGCAAACTCAAGGATAATTTGATATTTAGCTAAAAAAAAAATCTTAAAAAGAACAGGGGCATGTACAACATTAGAAAGTGCATTGAATGAGCCCATGTATTTGGGATGGTGCATGTAGTACCTCTCGGCATTAAAAAATATCTTTATAATAATTTTTATTTTTATTTTTAATTTTTATTAATTGATTAATTAGAAACTGTCATGATTTTTTCAAATAGAATGATTCAGGTTTAATGACTTCAATCATAAATTTAAAAAGATAACATAACTTTTTTATATAAAAAATTACTTTATAATTCTCTTAATTTTTTTTATTTAGTTATTTTAATCTTATAATTTTAGTAGCGGGTTTGGTAAGATATTTCGAGTTAACTTGACTATAATTATCAAGATTACAAGTTTGTCATGCTAACTAGAATTATTTTTTTGTGCTTTTTTTTATCTCATTTGATTTTTCCATAAAACTATAAATTATAATGCATCGTTTATTTTCTTTGAAAAAATTATTTTTTTCTTAAATTATTTTTATTATTATTTTTTAAATTTGATCCATTTGTTACTGTTTTTATTTTTTATCTCATTAAAAAATCTAAAAAGAACAGGGCATATACAACATTAGAAAGTGCATGGAAGGAGCCCATGTATTTGGGACTATGTAGCATCTCTCGGCATTAAAAAATATCTTTATAATATTTTTTATTTTTAATTTTAATTTTCATTACTTGATTAATTAGAAATTAAACTTTATAATTTTTTCAAATAGGATACTTAAGGTTTAATGACTTGAATCATAAATTTAAAAAGATAACATAACTTTTTTATATAAAAAATTACTTTATAATTCTTTTAATTTTTTTTATTTAGTTATTCTAATCTTATAATTTTAGTAGGGGGTTTGGTAAGATATTTCAAGTTAACTTGACCATAATTATCAGGATTACAAGTTTATTATGCTAACTTGGATTAACTAGAATTATTTTTTTGTGTTTTTTTCTTATCTCATTTGATTTTTTCATAAAACTATAAATTACAATGCATCGTTTATTTTCTTTGAAAAAAATATTTTTTTCTCAAATTATTTTTATTATTAATTTTTAGATTTGATCCATTTATTACTGTTTTTATTTTTTATCTCATTAAAATAAAGTCTGTTTATTCAATTTAATTGGATCTTTGATTCTAGCCACATATTTTACTTTTTTTTAAAAAAAAAAAAACGCTTGATGTAGTTAATCATCATTTTTTGCGAAAAAAAAGTTCAGCCCTGCAACGAATTGCAAGCAACAAGACCATTCTCTTCCTATTTAATTTTTGATACGTGGTTTTTTTTTTTGGGATTGAAAAATCACCGGGCGTGTTCTGTAGCTTTGACATCATTATATTAAATCCATCTAAAAAAAATTAATGAAAATTGATATATACTTTTCTCAATTCAAATGCACTAGTACTTGGAAAACATTTTCATGCACAGTCGCAGCCTTATTATAGTTCTAAAAGTAAAACTTGAAATGAATGAACCCTAAGAATCAGATACTCCATTTAATCATATGTATAACAGCCCCCCTATAAAGAGCAAGAACTGTACATGGACGATCGAGGGATGATGAATTAATCAATGGTGTTACAGTAGAAACACTATATACATCTCTATAGTGTCATCATAATTTCGAGTTATGTACGTAGCATCACCCCTCGGTGCTAACATGGATCATACTGTTGTTGTGAAGTATGCTTATGATCATTATTAAGGTTCTGTGTGCAAGAGGGATAATGAATTAATGATGCAAGGGAGGATCCACGGCATAATTATTGTACGTAGAATCCCAGACTTGAGTGATTTCCAGTAAGGTAGTGATGCCCCCACAATATTGGTAACACTGGTCAAGGTATCCTTGTTGTGTGTGTGTGTTTTTTTTTTAAGGTCTTGCAGTTCTATATTTTGTGTGTTTTTTTAAGGTCTTGCAGTTCTATATTTTGTTGAGGTTTGATTTTGCATTTCATTGAGAATAATAGAAAAAGATAAAAAAAAATTAATAAAGAGAAAACAATTCTCACTGCATAAAAGCCTGGGAGTAGAATAATAGCAAAAGATTAATAAAGAGAGAACAATTCTCACTGCATAAAAGCCTGGGAGAGACAGTATTATAGTAGTCTGACTGCAGAATCTTCAGTTCTTACAGAAGAACAGAGAAAAAACTTAAAAAATTGTCTTCCGAAATCCAAAGGTGCATGTTTCGGATCCTCCTAATCTTCTGTTTGCATGCTTGGACAGTCTAATCAGATCCTTTCCATGTCATCTCAAGGAAAAACGCGACGCCATGTACAGAAGAGAAACTGAACCCTCCAATGGCTTAACCTGCTCTCTATCTCCCATACTCGTGCGAGCCAACGCACCATATCTATCGCTAGTTATACTACTCCATTTTGGCATCTGATACTGCGTTGTAATTATGCGCAATGCTGCAGGGGAAGTACAGATTAAACGAAGACAACACTGTTCTTGTTGCAATGACAATGATACACTAACATATGTACATATTGGACATCAACTGGTGAAGATTAAGCGACAACAAGAATATATCAAGTAATAGATGCAATAATGCAAACAATATTTCCAACGACCATAGCATATAACACAATGATTGATTGGAGAGAGACAGGCCGATTGCCAAGTTGTCTACTATACATAACTTTTGGTGGGGGCTATCTTGGACTACAACAGTGTAAACAACATGAACTTGCTGCGCAGATTAGAAAACACATGCACATCATACATGGATAAAGCTATTTGAAAAAATAGCTACAGCTCTTTTTTTTTTCTTTTTTTTGGGGTGGGGAGGAAAATGACTTTGAAAATGGGTGATGGGATCATATCGGCATGGGGCCACAGGCCACTAGGGAGAGAATTCTTGTCCCAAATCTTTTTATTCCCACTTAAAAACTTTCTTGGCACATGTCCACTTCGATACATGAACAAACAAAACCCTAAAAAGACAAACCCCTAAAGAGGATAACAAAGAGAGACAAGCCCTTAACCCTTGTTGTTCTTTAGATTAATAAATCGGTTGTGTTGAGAAAACACGAGGATAAAGGTAGAGGACATGGTTTCGCTTTACGAATCATTCCACGCACAAATTAATACAATTCCTATATGTTTGGCCTAGCTAGATCCCCACCACCGCCATATGATCACCAACAACAAATTGCATGGACCTCTCCCACATGCTTCGCTCACTTTTCATACTCATATCATATCCCATCAATCCTTTATAAAGACTTTGGAGGTGCTTGCTTGCATTATTATCATCAATTTAAATCTACTTAATATATATTGATTCTATGTAAAAGCGTAATTTCGTTGTAATTAAACAGATGCAAGTTTCAATCACTCATTATGCCACTTACAAGCATTTCTTTATATAGGAAAAATTACACAGAGAATAGTGTACTGTAGAAATATAAATCCTACTAAAATATCACAACACCACCAAGGAAGCCTCAGAATATGCTGCGGCTGTATATAGTTTTTTGGGTTTCTCCTCATTAATTGCAAGTGCCAGGGTTTGTTTCTGGGACCCTCGTGATGTGCAACCGAAAGAGGCTGGCGAATGGACCCATAAGGGAGACCTGTCCACTTGCTAAGTGAAGTAGATAGCTGGAGGCTGGAGCTCTACTTAATAAATAAAGTTGCCGGGCTTATCTCGTGACTCAGCGGCGGGTCGCATCACCTTCAAGGCTTCAAGCCCCCTGCGCATGCATGTCCTTCCATTGAAGGTGCATCTACATTAATCGTTCGTTATGTTTTACGAGAATGTTAGCATCGATACTTGTATAGTGCACTAATGATGGTGAATCAGTCTTTCTGCTGCTTCTTTTTTTCCTCCTCCTGTTTTTAGAACGATGGTGAATCATTCATGAACACTCTTCAATCAATATTGATGGTTCTAATCAGTAATTAAATCTTAAAAGGTTGTGATTAACTAGAGTGAATATACAGCCTAGTGCTCAAGGGAACCTTCCCACCTATTCTTGTTAGGATCATAGCCTGGAATGCTGCCATTGATGGCACATTGAAGCAAAAGAAATCAAAGAGTGCATGCAACATGAGTGGTATCCTGCTCCCTGTGAATTGAGTTAAATGGATCCGTCAAATTGTCTGTCGTAAATTGTATAGAACCGAAATATTAAAGGAACTTCTTCAGACCCTAGTTTTCCTACAGCATGTAGGTAATGATTTTGTATTCGATTTTCATGCAATCTTACTTTGATTCATGTTTTTGTGGTAGGATAAACTCCAGTTTTCTTTTGATCAATCAAAACTATTTCATTTATCAAAAGAAAAGAAAAGAAAAAATAGTCTCGCGGTTAAGGGTTGGTTTTCTTTTTCTTTTTCTTCAAGTTTTTTTTTTAATTATTAACCATCTGTTAAAATTAGGTTTTTGAAAAATAATTTTTTATATGGTTGCAATGACATATATATTTTCGTCCAAAAAAGAGACAAAAGAATATAAAAAAAATGAATATATAAAGACATAGGAGAATACTGGAAGAGACAAAAGAATATAAAAAAAAAATGAATATATAAAGACATAGGAGAATACTGGAAAATTATTTAAAATACTTTTAAAAGAATTTTGATTAATATATAAGAGTAGATGTATCAATTAACCCTTGGATTTGAAAATCCTACTAGCACATCTTAGGATGAAATTGAAAAAAAAAGAAGAAATATTTAAGAAGCTTTAAAATAAAAACAAATAAAATAAAAAATAAAAAATAAATTTAAAATAAATACAAACTAGAAAATACATCTGAATTTTTAAGGACTCGACGTGAAAACAAATACTATAAAAAACAATTCACAAAGATAAAACAAATACAAACTGGAAAACACATCTGAATTTTTAAAGACTCGACATGAAAACCAATACATATAAGAGAGAAAAGATAAAAAGAAGGGAAAACTTCATTTACCACTGAATTGTCATATCACACCACACCAACCGTTATGCCGCCACCTGACATGCTGGATGGCAGAGTGGTTGGTGGATTTTAGCCATTGTAATATGTATCATACACGTCTTGTTTGGCAGAGAAATGATAATACACTGATGTATGCGTAGCATACTTTAACTTTTTATATTAATTTATTAATATTTTAATAATTTAAATTACTAAAAATCCTCTAACAGCTTTCTAATATTAAAAAAAAAACGTGTTAAAAATCAAAACACCCTCCCTTGCCAGGCTTAAATTTTTTAAAATAAAAAATTAGATTTATCATTTTACTATAAAAAACAATTCACAAAGATAAAAAAAGAAACCCTCTCCAATGCCGAAACTTCTTAGCTTTTAAGGATATTATTATCCTTTAATTATACAAATAAAATTGAAAATAAACAAAAATCTCTCGGCAAAGGCTTATTTTTGTAGTTTTTAAAAGTGACAAAGTAATTTCATTGCATATATAAAAATATAAATTTACTAAATTTAACATATTATGGGTGAAATAATGATAAAAAAATGCCCTCATAATAAATGAAAAAAAAAACCATTAATAGAAAGGTTGTGCTTCTATCATGCAGAGACAATTTATACGCGTGAATGTGTGCATCAGTCGGTGGCGCGCCATGCTCGCTTTGGTTTATGCTCGGAACATAATATTGAAGAGCTTGGGTGATGAGTCGTCGTGGGTTGAATTGTGCAGGCTAGAGTCGGGCACCTAGGATTTCTTGTCATCTAGGCCATACCCGAACGACTACAATGTCATGTCGTTCGTGTCTGGCCTGGAGCGATGGTTTCTCCCGCTAGGCTGCGTAGTGTCCTTGGCCACACGTGAGAATACTATAATACAACTTTCAAATCACATGCATCTGCATAGCTTTCAAAATATATAGATATATAGATAGATAGATAATTGCCCCTACCGTCAAGTAGGTGAGTATACTCTGTGGGCCTATGTTTTATGGTGTTTGGATACGGAGACGTGACTACCACACGCTCTGTATAAATACTCCGTGATCCTAATCGATCTATCTCAATCAGGAACGACAAGAATAACTTGTACTATACGAAATAATGCACTCCTTTATTTTAAAATACGTCTCCTGCTGCTCTGCAATATACGTAGACAAATGTACTCTCTAATTCGCTTATTATTCTTTCTATATACGGTATTTTCTTGCCCAAATTTTGCTGCCATCTCACCGTTCCAGCAGGATTCTTGTCGGATTTTTTTTCCACTGAGTTTTTTTTTTTCTTTTTTTCTTATTTATGTGGGGTGTCCAGGTCAGCTTGCGCGCATCACAACTAATCCCCACGGCCCACTGAATATCCTGCAAACCCAGTAGACATATAAGGCATCGCGGGGGTGATAGGCGTGCACGCTAGGATTCGAACCCAAGTGCAGTGGAAGGAGACAAGTCCTTTTCACCGCTAGGCCAAGCCCTAGTTTGCCTACTGAGTTTTTCTTGTTCGGATACTACGTAGTACATATATATAAATGTACAGCCATGGAATTTTTTTTGTTTGAACATGTTTTTGTTACTTATTCAAATAGAGTTTCCTTTCTACCGCACAACACGTTTTCATTATTTAGTTTTAATATATTGATTTGATAATTAAGAAGAATATATATATGTGTGTGTGAGAGAGAGAGAGAGAGATTGATCTCTCATCTATACATTCTAAAAAAACAAGAAAAATATATATCATTAGCAATCAAGCACATATCATTTCTTGCACTTCACTTCAGTATTATCCATATAACTAAAAGCATTAGGGTTTTTAGTAAGTGAGCTAGGAAATCTTGTTTTTTTCCTCTAATTTTCTCTTTTTCTTCCTTTTTTTTTCTTTTTTTTATTGATTTATTTAGTTTTTTTTTTAATTTTATTATTTAGTATGCGGTTGGTTTTGAATTGGTCTTTATAACTTTTTTCAATTTACTTTTTATAAAATTATTATAATTTCAAATAAACATAGCAACATTTAGTTGGTTGATCAATTTATGAATGACTATTTCTGTTATCATATCATTAATTAAAAAATAATTTTAAAAATATTGATTATTATCAAACGGGAGATGAGATGCACTCGTGAAAATCATCTATTTCTTTAGAGATATATATTCCAACAAGTTGTAGACACAACACACAAAGACGTTCCAAATGAATATCATCTAAACAATTTGCAAATTTAAAATGATATCTCTCATATCTTTCCGACTTAATAAAGCATCTATCCATGCATCTATCATTTGAGAAAAAAAAATTGGAGATCCAAGGCAATATAGATGGATGTTAATTTAATTAGTTTATTAATATTAATGGTTTTTTTTCTTTTACAAATTTTAACTACAATGAAAAATTTGAATGAGATAGAGTTGACAACGGTATTGCAATGTTTGAGATAACCACAATACAACTATGTAAGATTGGAATCAAGATAAATTTTTTTAATCCTTTTATTCAATTTTATTTTTCATTTACTAACAAATAATTTATTTATACCATATATATATATATATGTTGCATGATTTTTGGTACGAGGTACAAAAAAAAGCAAAAAAATAAAGCTTCTAGGCTTGAAGGATATGGCCATTTGAAAAGATTTCAGACCACGATATGTCTTAGAGGTCGTGTGGGTGAAATATATTCAACACGTGATGTATGAACATTTCATGCGATGATCAC
>NW_011502327.1:0-22059 GCF_000495115.2 Populus euphratica
GCAAATTATAAAACTCAATCCCTAATAAATCTAATATTAAATGATATAACTGAAATTAAAAAATTAATTAAAAATAATATAAAAAAATAACTCGAGTCAATCCATGTTAACCTATTAAACTCGTGACTTGAGTTGTGAGATAAAAATAATCTCATAGAAAGCAAACAAAAATAAATAATAAAGTTTAATTTTTAATTAATTTAATATTAAAAAATGATATTAAAAAAATTAATTACAAAAAAAACTCAACTAGTTCAACTCGTAATCTAGGTTATGAAAATATAATAATATAATAAAATATAAATAAATAAAATATAAATTTTATCTACTAAAAAATCTAATGTTGAAAAATAGAATTAAAATAAAAAAATAAAAAAAATTATTAAAAAAATAATATTGTATGAGAAGGGGTACAATAATAATTAAAATTTAAAATATAAAATTGAGAAATTTTAATGAATATATATATAAACATTGTGGTAGAGTCATGTGATTATTTCATGGTCAATAGTGATTATCACTTGGAAATTTCATTCTGATCAATATAACAGGTTATGACGTTATGCAGTAAAAACTCATGTGAAGCTCATAGAACAGAGTGAAGGTTTAGAAGAATACACTGGAACCATCTTTACAGAAGGCCTGAAAAGCACACCCATGAAGTCCAACGTGGGGTCATGGAAAGTTTAAGAAATCATAAATTATGAGGTGGGGCGGCGAAGCTAAGTTAATTTGACACTCACTCCCCTCCAATACATCATACATCGCATGCATAAATAGCACAGCATGTCTCCACACTTCCACCGCAAAACATTTTGTTAGTGAATTATAATACCAACCATACCGCTTTAGCTTTGTCTCTCACCAAACTCATCGATAGCTATGGGCAAGGACATTGAAGTTGGAGGCGAATTCAGTGCCAAGGACTATCATGACCCTCCACCAGCGCCATTGATCGATGCTGAGGAAATAACCCAGTGGTCTTTTTATCGGGCTATTATTGCTGAGTTCGTTGCCACGCTCTTGTTTTTGTACATCACTGTTTTGACCGTGATAGGTTACAAGAGCCAGACTGACGTCAATAAAAACGGTGATCAATGTGGTGGGGTTGGCATTCTTGGCATCGCTTGGGCCTTTGGTGGCATGATTTTTGTTCTCGTTTACTGCACTGCTGGTATCTCAGGTCAGTAATGGAAATAATATAATCTCGTATGAATTGTTTTCCTATCATCTCTTGAAATGGGACCGATGAATATGCTAAAAATTATGCAGGTGGACATATTAACCCGGCTGTGACTTTCGGTTTGTTCTTGGCTAGGAAGGTCTCCTTGGTGCGTGCCATTCTATACATGGTGGCTCAGTGCCTGGGGGCTATATGTGGATGTGGACTTGTCAAAGCATTCCAAAAGTCTTATTACACAAGCTATGGTGGTGGAGCCAATGGACTTGCCATCGGATACAGCAAGGGAAATGGGTTAGGTGCTGAGATCATTGGCACCTTTGTTCTTGTCTACACTGTTTTCTCTGCTACCGACCCCAAGAGGAATGCAAGGGATTCTCATGTTCCTGTTCGTGCTCCATGCCTGTGTCTATAAAATCAAAATTAGAAATTCTCATAGCAATAAATCCAGGTTATCAACTGGTCTTCACTAATTTCCTTTCCAACTATAGGTACTGGCACCTCTTCCCATTGGATTTGCTGTCTTCATGGTTCACTTGGCCACTATTCCAATCACCGGTACTGGTATCAACCCTGCTAGGAGCTTCGGAGCTGCGGTGATCTACAACAAGGAGAAGGCATGGGATGACCATGTGCGTGGCTAATTCCCACTAATATATATATATATTTCCTAATTAGTTTCATATTTGGTGTAACATATTTGTGCTCATGTAAATTTTATGTTGTTGCTTCAGTGGATTTTCTGGGTTGGACCTTTCATCGGTGCTGCAATTGCTGCCTTATATCACCAGTTCATCTTGAGAGCAGCTGCTGTTAAATCCCTTGGATCCTTCCGGAGCTCTCCCAGCATATAATATTTCCGTTCAGTTATGGAACGTACGCCAAAGATTTAACGAGTCCAAAAGGGTCTGGGACTGGCCAATATGTACATCATTCAGTCCAGGTCTAAGACATCAACGTTATGTCATGGTTGTGTGCTTGGGCACTTGTTTTATTTATGCTCAAATATTTTCAACTTCTCTGTCCTTGAGTTTTTATTTTCGGTCAATATGTAGTATTGATGAATCAATCAGCAAGTGCTCTGTATTACGTAGCCTTTAATAATTTCGATCCCTCTAATCTCTTTTCTTGATATCTCACTGTTATGTCAGGGAAGGAAATTCACGACTCATTATGGCATATATACCTGTCGTAATTATATACATATAAATCATTTCAAATACTTTTTTTTTTTAAAAAAAGGTGAGAGGTTCAACTTTTTTCCATTTTCGTGCAGCTTATAAACTCTATGTGCTATATCTCTGTTGCATCATTCACTGTTTTACTACTGGGCTCACTGGTTGCATCCCTCACATATTACTACGGACTGCACTGTTTGTCAACAGGAATTGGCGTTTTATAAAATATTTAAAATTGAATGGATATAAAATTATGGCATTTACTATAGGTCTACACTCTATAACATTATCTGTGGATCCAGTTCCGATGGCATTATAGATTCCATGGGGACTCGCGCTAGTGTCTGCTATGGAGGTGGAAATTATAAACTTACCCACTATTTGTTCGAGAGCTATAAGAATGCTTAGTAATTTTTGTTCTTTCTAAAAAAGTGTAATTTAGATTCTTCAATAATTGCTTGCCATTTGGACTTTACCCTCTCTCTCTCTCTCTCTCTCTCTCATCTAAGTTAAGCTTTTCCTCTATCTATGCGTCAACAAAAGAAAACCATGTTACCTTTCTCTCTTTCGAGCTCTTTTTTTTTTAAAAAAAAAAAAGAGAGACAACTACTCATAGCAAAAATGATAATAAAAAAGGGTAATAATAGATGTTTATTGATGGATAAATATGAATAAAAATATTTTATCATCATAAAAAATAAATTTTTTTTCAAATCTTTATTTAGAAGATTAAAAAACTTGAAAATAACTCATTCACAAATAGAAAGGACTTGTGTCCGTACCCAATATTTTTATATCAAGTAAAATGCCAAACCTAAATAATACCGGTCTAACTTACTTTCAAGCCCTAACACCATTAGACGTGGCTACAAGTCAAGTCTAAGTGGATATATATTTAACAAGTTATCAAATTTGGCATCTTTAGGCTTGGTTACGAGCTTAAATCGATATTGATCTTGGCTGCTTGCTAAGTCCAATTAGACATGAGTTTGACTTGCTACTAGATCCAACGCTTTTAGACTTAACTATATGCTAAGATGAAGCGAACATGGACTTTGCAAGGTACTAGACTCACTGTCCTTGGATGTGGCACTATGTCAAGCCTAATTAAGAATGAGTCTGACATACTGCTAGACCTAATGCTTTTGGACTAGGTTACATGTCGAGCCTAAGTGGATATGTGTCTAGCAAGTTGCTAGACCCAACGCCTTTGGACTAGGTTATGCGTTGAGCTCAAGTATATATGTGCTTGACAAGTTGCTAGACTCACCATTTTTGGACATGGACCTGGCATGCTGCTAGACCCAATATTTTTGGATTTGACTATATGTTAAGCCTAAGCAAACATTGGTCTAACGAACTGTCATACCCACCGCCATTAGGCTTGGCATCATGCCTAGCTCAAAAGGGTATGGTTTTGGTGAGCTACTAGACCCAACACCCTTGGGCTAGGCTACTCATGAAGCCTAATTGGACATGAATCTAGCGAATTAGAAAATCTATAGTCCTTAGGTTTGGTTGCGCACTAAGTTCAATTAGGCATAGGTCTGGTGACCTTCTCGACCCTTTAACTTGGGGCTTGGCTGCGTATCAAGCTAAATTAATCATTGGTTTAACATATTACTAAACTTATCGACCATGGGCTTGACATTGTGCTTAGTACAAAGGGATAAAGGCCTTAAGATCATTATAGGTCACATATTGGGCTATAAGGCTCTATTTGTTTATTCTTGTGACTTATAACATAAAATGTTAATGTCATGGATATTAATCTCCCTACACCCATAGGTGTATGAAAAATCTCCCAATGACCTATCATATTTTCATCTCAGTAATATTGTGTGATTTATCACTCATTAATATTATCAAGATGAAATGACTCTCTAGACCTTATACTCTAGTAAAACAATAAGGATCAAGGGTTATAAATATCTTTGAACTACCTGATTATAGGGTTTATGATTTTTATTCTCAAGACATTAATGATTTTAAATCCTAGAGCATTTGTCATACCAAAAAAAGAACAAACACTCATGCTCTTAGAATTTAAGGTACATTATCTCATTTATTGCCATCTCTTTTTTAAACATTATTGACTTTATTGTTTAAGGGTCCCTAAACCCTACTAAAAAGGATTGTTTTGTAGTTGTTAGGCCTTCTATCTCTAATCATCAACTTCTTAATCTCTAAAGAATGAAGTATTTATATGAACATATGATTACTCATTATCCGAACACCAAAAAACCTTATTCTTAAGCATACTACGTTTTGGAACATCATCATTTCGTGTCGTCTATGAGAATTGATAAAAAAAGCTATCAATTTGTTTTTTAGATTTGGTTCTTAACCTTCATGAGCTAATCCATGGTAGATAATTAAGATACACTTAGGATGGGACGTGTCACGGACCTCCTTATAATCACTGGTAAATCAGATATATTAGAGTTTTAACAATTATTTAATCAAGTCTAACTCCTCACTAAGACATTATTAGCCACTCGAGGCTAAAATCCTGATGAGTCTTTGACACAACCATACGATTGATGTCTTCACCCCCTCCTCTAAGAAACTCAAAAATTATACATTATTCCTTCTTTTTGATTAGTTGTTCAACAAACATGAAAGGCTAAATACTTTTTCTTGGTTGCAAGGACACGAAAACCTTCAGATTTCAATAACTGTGAGATTTATCTTACCTTTTCTTTTCAGTTTATACGATGAATGTATTTGTTCTTCTATGCTTATTTTTTCTATGATTGTTTATTTTAATTGTTAGAGTGGACTCTAAGTTATTATTGTAAATAATCTATTGCTAAGTTTGATATCAAAATCGGAGTTGTGATATATGAACTTGCGAAGCAATTGAGTTTAATAATTATGACGGATCTACGTTATTAATTTGAGGGGGAACATTCAATCAAATCATATATAGACGTGGACATTTATGTTTTCTTGATTAATCACCTTATCTAGTTCTTAAAGCTGCCATTAAATTAAATTACTAGTGCGAACACTGTGGTTATTTGATGGTTAGGGTTAGTTATACGGTGGATCCATTAACTAACCAATATTAAGAAGAGATAAATATTTAGAATACAAATTGATGTTTAGTTTCCATGATCAGTTTTGATTTCTGTAGTTGGATGTGTGTTTGCGACCAAGGTTTGTTCTCTTGATAATTTTCTAATTTTACTTAATTTCTCTTGATAGTTTTCTAATTTCTTTTGCTTTAGCCTGGATAACGTCTAAACCCCTCCCAAGTTGCATATGATCTAGCATAAAAATATGACTTGAACCTTCCTCATGGAATCGCCCCCTTGCTTGCTCTATATTATTTTATGTGTTGTGTTTTAAGTTAGGGTAATTAATTTGTGCGACCGCGACGTCACAACAAATTTCGGCGCTGTTGTTGGGGAAGTAATTTTAGTTGATCCTTGTGCTATTATTTTTATTTTCTATGATTGTTATTTATTTTTCTCAAAAAAGAAAAAAAGAGAAACAAAATTTTTGCTTGCTGTGGTGTTGTTCATTTACGGCAGCGGTACTATTCAAAATAGATTGTTTTGTGGAATTCGGTAGCAGTCTTTTATATCCTGAAGGAAAAAGATGTTCTAAAAAAGACTAGTAATGTTACTAACCCCACCCTATCGAGGCCAAATTCCATTGTTTTATAGGGTTTTTAGGCAGTTTTAGTTTTCTAGCGTAGGATTTTCATATAATTTGCATTGTTTTTTTTATCTCTTATATGGTTGGTTTCTTTTAAGTTTTCTTGATGATTTATGTCAATAACCCGTTCTACTAATCAAAGTCAAGTGCAGTTAGATCTTGAAATAGAAAAAAATTTACGCAGGTTATAAAAGGAAGCTCGCCTTAACATGGCTATTGCACGACAACAAACACTCAAGGAGCTTGCTACTCCTAACGTGGAAAATCAACCATTGTGCATGAATATCGACAATAATGTAAACTTTGAGCTCGCATATTTTTTTATACATTTGCTACCAACATTCAATGGTCTTACAGGTAAAGATCCTCATACTCATTTCAAGGAGTTCCATATGGTTTGTGTTGGCATGAAACTGAATGGAGTTGACAAAAAACAAGTTAAGTTGAAAGCTTTCCCTTTCTCTTTAAAAGGGGCAGCAAAGGCATGATATTTCTCTATTCTCCCAGGTTCTATTGGAACTTGGAATGCCATAAAGAAGATTTTCCTTGGAAAGTATTTTCCAGCTTCTCGAGTTGCCAACATAAGGAAAGAAATATATGGGATTTGGCAATCTTATAGAGAGACACTCTTTGAATATTGAGAAAGATTTGAGCAACTCTGTATTGAATATCCTTATTATCAAATACCCGATCAACTACTCATTCAATATTTCTATGAAGGATTGATGCCTACCGATTGTAGTATCATTGATGCTATAAGTGGAGGGGCATTGGTAGATAAGACACCCGAGGCTGCACGCCAATTGATCTCAAACATGGCAGCTATTTCGAAAGAGTTTGGCATTCGTGGAGACTTCTTAAACAATCGAGTAAATGAGGTAAGTATTTCTAACATTGAAAATAAAGTTAATGATCTTACTTCTCTTATGTGTTCTTTGGCTTGTGGCAATGTCCAACAGGTGAAAGTTTGTAGCATATGCTCTTTATAAGGACATGCTTAAGATATGTGCCCAACAATGCAAGAAGATTCCATTGAACAAACTAATGCAGTTGATGGAGCATTTAATGGACAGCCTCAGCGTGAGTATGATCTTTTTTTACACCCGTACAATCCTGGATGGAGAAATCATCCCAACCTATGGTATGGAAACTAGCCTCAACAAGGCAATCAAGGCTGACAATTCCATCCCCATGGATTTCAGCCCCAACAGAATTATCAAGCAAGACAACCCCCTCCATTTACACACTCCAATGTTATGGGGTCGTCATCCAGTGATGATCTTCGTGAGATGATGAAAACTTTGGCTTCTAACACTATCACCTTGCAGCAAAATGTCATGACTTTTCAACATGAAATAAGGTCAAGTATTCATAACTTAAAGAAGTAAATAGGGCAAGTGGCTTCAAGTGTGGGGAAATTGCAAGCATAAATGAATGGAAAATTGCTCTCCCAAGCATTGAATCCAATAGAGAATGTTAGTGTGATCATGTTGCGAAGTGGGAAAGAATTTGAAGAGAAAAGGTAGAAACAAATTGTGATGGAGGAAAAAGAAGAGATAGAAACTGAATTGAGAATAAAAAAGGAACATCCTCCTCCTCCACAAACTGAAACATCAACCAACACTCCAAAGGTAACTCCTCACTCAATGAATTCTAGTTTTAAAATAATTCCACCCTTTCTTGTGAGTTTTACTAGGTTAAAGAAAGAAGACAAAGAAAAAAAGATTTTAGAGGTTTTCAAGAAAGTAGAACTCAACATTCCTTTGCTTGATGCTATTAAGAAAATTCTCAAATATGCCAAATTCTTGAAGGAGTTGTGTACTACCAAGAGAGCTTTCAAACTGAAAGGTTGATTAGTACTTAAAAGTGCATTTTTATCAAGGTTTTATGTGATCATTTTGCACTTGAAGTATCAATAACTCCTTAACTAAAGCATGTTTTATAATAATATATCTAGGTGCGTTTACTATCCTATGTCTATTGGTAATACTAGTTTCAAAAGGGCCTTGTGCGATTTAGGTGCATCCATTAGTGTTATGCCTAAACATGTTTATGATTCTCTTAGTCTTGAGCCTTTGAATAAAATTAGCATTGTAATACAACTTGTGGATTGTAGTTTTGTTTACTCACTTGGTGTGATAGAAGATATCCTAGTCAAAATTGATAGTTTGGTTATTTCATGCGACTTTTATATTCTTGATATGGAACATGATTCTTGTGATTCATCAAACAACACTCCTATATTGTTTGGGAGACCATTCTTAAAATCTGTTAATACAAAAATTGATTGCGGTAAGGATACTTTGTCTATGGAGGTAGGAGATGAAAAAATTGAATTTAATTTTCATGATGCAATGACATATCCTTATAGTAATGTTTATTCTATCACATTTTATGACTAAGTTGATAAGTGTGTGCAGCAAGTTTGTGATTTTGATAGTGAAGATGGAATAAGTGTAGCTTTGAGCTATGGTTATGATTTTACCAAGATAGAAGAGTTGGAGAGGCATATATGTGTTCCCCAAAACATGCATGACTTAGAAGCTTTGCAAATTGTCCTCCATGATGCACGAGTCATTTACCCCATCACGGACAGTGAATGGGTGGAGCCTATCTTTTTGGTGCCTAAAAAGATTAGAATTACGTTAAGAGAAATACAAAATAATGCTTATGAGAATGCAAGGATTTACAAAGAAAAGACTAAAAGTCTCTATGACCAAATGATTACAAGAAAAAAGTTTAATGTTGGAGACAAAGTCTTTCTTTATCATTCGTGTTTGAAACTTTTTCTTGGAAAGCTGCGCTCTCGTTGGATTGAACCCTTTGTTATTTCTAATATTTTTCCTTATGGTACAATTAAAATTACAAGTTTAGAAACCAACGAAGTACTCAAGCTCAATGAGCATCACTTGAAACCTTTCTATGAAGGTTGGATGGTAAAACTCACCACTTCTACAGAGTTAGCTGAACCAATTTATGAAGAATGAGCATGCAACATGTCGAGCCAATGACATAAAACAAAAGTGTTTACTAAGAGGCAACCTAACAGAAAAAAACAGATTTGCTTTCTTTTTCCCTAATCTTTCATTTTTCACATTTTACTTTAATTTTATTATTCTCCTATATTCCTTTTCTTTTATTTCAATATTGAGGACAATGTTATGTTTTAAGTGTGGAGGTATTGGGAGAATGTTGGTTCTTTTATTTTGGTTTTTTTTATTGTTTTTTTTTTAAACAAATTTCTATATTTGATCTTTTGAACTCCTATTTGTTTATGAGAATGTGAGTATTACATATGAGAATTAATTGAGATAGATGGAGATATGAATTGAATGAAGGAGTGTGCATGCAAGTTTTAAGGTTTAATTGGTTTAGGAATTGACTTTGAGAATATGCCATTTTGACTTTACAGTGTTATACCAATGCATGCTTTTGAGCCTTCAACATTATAGTCTTTGATTGTGCATTTTTTTCAATAATATGTATCTCCAAAACTTGCCTCATGTCTCGTTGAAACTATATTCACATTACACATATACATGAAGATGATGAAGGCATTAGGAATTTTAACCACTTGAGCCAAAAAGCCAACCTAAAGCATATTATCCTTAGTGAGTCCCTTTTGAGCTTATTTATCTTTTCTTTACTTTATTTATGTATAAGCCTTAACTTTATATATGTTTTCCTTTTCCCTTGGCCAAGGATTAGTAGAGCATATACTTGTGATATTTCATGGAATTATGGTTGGAAATTATGTGAAAAGAAAGAAGAAGTGATACTTGATGAAAAGATGGGCAAAATTGAGAAAAAGAAAAAAAAGAAAAAAAGAAAAAGGGAAAATATATTCCTTTATGTTCTTAAGATTTTATGTTGAAAAAGCTTGAAATCAAAAAAAGTTAAACATTGGTGATTAAAGATGAAAAATTTACGTGTTTTGATGGAACATCTTGTTTGAAATATCATTTTTTAGAATGCTCTACTTTCTTTGGTTTGAACCTTTTCTTTTACTCTTTTACCTCATCTTAACCTTAGTCCTATTACAATAAGAAAATAAAACTTTTTGATTCATGCATTGTTTGTAATATGTTAGTAATGAAGATGAAATTGAAGAGCAAACTTATGGTAAAATATATTCATTGATTGAATTTGAGGGATTTAAACACATAAGCCTTAAACACGTAAGCATTGGAATATACATCAATGAGAGGACCTATCACTTTGGCATGACATAGATTTCATTTAAATCCCGATGATTAATTAAGTTTTGAAGTTTGCATGTAAATAAATTCATGAAAATTTATATTCTTTATCCTTCTTAATTATGTTCTTATTTATAATACATATATTCTTGGATATTGATGGGAGATTAGGACATTAGTCATAGTGATTTGATTTAATTTAACTTCAATTTGATTTTACCTATCCTTTCTCGAGGATGAGAAAGAGTTAAGTATGGGGGTATTTGATGCAACAATATTCTTCGATCGTTTCACCCATATTTAAGTAGTGTTTTGCCTATGTTTTATATATAAAATGCCTTGATATTCTTTGTTGTATGTTTTGAAGGCATTTTGGGATGAAAGATTCAAAAAGGAGTAAATTTGAGGTAATTGGCAAATTTGACCTTTAGTCAATGTTTTATATAGAGCGTGAGTTCTAGAGGTCAAAATGAAGTGATTCTAGTGGTATTAAAAAGTTAACATCCATACCTTTCTGGACATCTAAGCAAAGAAAATAAAATAAGAAAGAGCATGGAAATCACAGCTTTCAAAGTTAAATCTCGCAATCTGTCAATGTTGCCTTTCAGTCATTTCGACTTGAATATCTAGAGCTATAGAAGTCTAATTGATGCAAACTCAATTTTGTTAGATTCTTGACTCAAAGTTGTATAAAATAGTTTTCAGCCAAAAAAGATGTCATATGAGGGAGATATGATTTTTTAAAGATGACAACTGAATTGTGCGAGCAAACAGGTTTCGTGAAGAAACGAGTCCAAATTATGTTCTGAAGCATCTAAACCGATATCCAAGTTTTTATTTCAGCAATTTAGCTCCTCTAAGTCAAAGCTTGAAGATTTCATGCAACGTTATTTCTCCTTTTATAGGAAAATAGTTATTGAAGTACTTAAATGTAAACTGTCTACTTAAGAAAGGACTATTTTGTAAAATAGAGACTAGGGTTTCCTAGGATATAAAAAGAATGAAAAAAGAGAGGGGGCAGCCACCCAAGAAGAGAAAAAGCCCCTCTCCTCTAAGAAACTAAAAAATTATGCATTATTCCTTCTTTTTGATTAGTTGTTCAACAAACATGCAAGGCTAAACACTTTTTCTTGGTTGCAAGGACACGAAAACCTTTAGATTTCAATAACTGTGAGATTTATTTTATCTTTTCTTTTTAGTTTATACGATGAATATATTTGTTCTCCTATGCTTATTTTTCCTATGATTGTTTATTTTAATTATTCTAAGTTATTATTGTAAACAATCTATTACTAAGTTTGATATCAAAACCGGAGTTGTGGTATATGAACTTGTGAAGCAACTGAGTTTAATAATTGTGGCGGGTCTATGTTATTAATTTGAGGGGGAACATTAAATCAAATCATACATAGACTGCAAACGGTTATGTTTTCTTGATTAATTAACTTATCTAGTGACACGACCAAAAGATTGATGTCTTCTCCCAAGTGCAGGAGTGTCGAAGTAATAAATAACTTGGCAAGACCGGGGTCGAACCACAAGGAGGTTAATTGTACAAATTATAAATAACAATAATACAACAACAATAATAATAACAACAACAACAATAATAATAGTAATAACAATAATAATAATAATAACAATAATAATAATAAAGAAAAAGAAGGAGAAGAAGAAGAAGATGATGATGAGAACTTTGAGATGGAATATTAATGTAAAAATTAAACAATGATAATAACAAATGTCAAGATTAGAGGATCCACTAATGGTATGTCAAACAAGTATAATATAAACTCTTATTATTCAATTGGAAACCACACACAAAGGAGGTTCCAATCTGATTATAGATTGTTAACATGATTACATTAGTCATCTTATTCGATTAATGCTAATACTTGTAAATCTTGTCAGGCATTCATGATTATAACTTATGTTAACAACAAATCAAGTTCCTTTCATAGCTCAGGTGTCGGTTATACCATACAATATGGGCTATGAAAGTGCCAAGCATTTGTTGTACCAAGTATTATACAACATAAATCAAGATTAGTCATTTAACAAGTAAAGTATTAAAGAGTGAACAAGATAACAAATACAAAACATGTTAGTATCAAACATTAAAGTCCATATTAAGTTCACACTATACTTATTCTTACACCATTAGTGTAACCTTTTCACCTTGACATAATAAACTTAGCTAAACATAATGAAAGAAAGAAAAATAAATAAACAAAATAAGAACATAAATAAGATAAAAGTTAACTAAGTAACTGAAAGGAAATGAAAGGCATAAACTTGATATTAATGAAAGCAAAGCATAAACATTACAAAAAATACAAAGAGAGAAAGCAAGAGCATGATCTTGATCTGGAAACCAAGATGCCTAAATGCATAGCAAATGCCTCCTTTTATAGGCCAAAATTGAGAACTATTGATTTGATGACTAATTGATAAGTGGGTGACCAACTCTTGACTTGGTGACAATCCTTATCTTCTCTTGTCTGCCTAAAACGTCATTGATAACGTCAAAATTAGAGCCACTTAAAAACATGAAAGTTGTAGTAAATTGTCTTAGGTTTTTTGTGTAAAAATTGCAGCTCATTTGGAGTTCTAAAACTCTATATATGGGCCAAATACTGAACAGTACTCGGGCTAGAAGACAGATTCGGGCTTCTTTGTTGTTACTATAATTTGGATTTGAAAATGGCCTTTTTAGATCTTGGGCTCCATATGAAAGTTGTAGGTCTATATCTTACCTTTCTATCCATATAAATTGGACCTAAATTTGAGATCTATAGCTCTAGATATGACCCAATTACCGAACAGTGTTCCGGAGTGGACTGCACCGGCATCTCTTTTCTAAGTTTGGTCATCTCTTTGTCCTTGCAATTTAAGTTTTTAAAGTCATCAATCAATCCTTTCATTTATGTGATAGGCCTGCATTTAAAATGAATATTTACCACAAATTAAAGGTATCTTATATTATTAGATATATTATTATAAAACATGCTTTAGTTAAGGAGTTATTGATACTTCAAGTTCAAAATGATGATATAAAACCTTGATAAAAATGCACTTTTAAGTACTAATCATATAGTTCTTAAAGCTACCATTGAATTAAATTACTAGTGCGGATATTGTGGTTGTTTGATGGTTAGGGTTAGTTATACGGCGGATCCGTTAACTAACCAAGTTGAGAAGAGATAAATATTCAGAATATAAATTGAGGTTTAGTTTCCATGATCAGTTTTGATTTCTGTAGGTGGATATGTGCTTACGACCAAAGTTTGTTCTCTTGATAATTTTTTGATTTTACTTAATTTCTCTTGATAGTTTTCTAATTTCTTTTGCTTTAGCCTGAATAACATCCAAAACCCCCCTAAGTTGCATATCATCTAGCATAAAAATAACTTGAACCTTCCTCATGGGATCGACCCTTTGCTTTCTTTATATTATCTTGTGTATTGTGTTTTAAGTTAGGGTAATTAATTTGTGTGACCGCGACATCGCAACACAAACCTTCAAATTAAAGTTTGAACCTTTTTTTATCAACAAAACACCACTTCACATTTCCACCAAAAAAAAGTTTCACCCCTTATGAAAACATATCTATGGAGATCGCTTGAATTCTTTTCAGAACAAGTTTGTTTGAAATTGACATCAAAATAGTTTCTATTTTTGGAATGGATTTGAAGTTTCATTACTTTATGAGAAAGTGATCCTTGTAAATAACCAACCTCATCCCACATGACTTCATCCCTAGAAAAAGCCCAAAACACTTGAGGACATGATCAGGTTGGAGCAATCTAATAAACATAATTAGACTGACTTCAAAATTCACTTTCTAGAAAGACAAATGATGTTGAAAAAAACTGAAGATAAAGATCATTAAGTAGGAAGGTATAAAGATATAATTTAAAGATCTGTTATATCTAGAGGTCAAGAGAACAAGTAATGACTCGTGTAATTGGAAGCAGAAGGCCACTGAAATTAATTAATAGAGACCCAACTCTAGAAAAGGAAAGTCCATGAAGAAAAGAAGACCTATATGTCTCAAGTAAGTATACATGCATCATAATGCATTGCACTTGAGACTAATGAAAATAATCCTTGATGGGTTCATAATTTACCAACCTTATCTTTTTTAGTGTGCCTTCGGGTCCTCAACCATTTCATAAAAGATGTTTTCTAGCCCTATTTCTCATCCTTTTAAGAGCATCTTCGAGCTCTCTACCCAAATAATGTGCTTTTTAGCCCTATTTTTTTTCCTTTGTAGTGTGTTTTTTAGCCCTCACATATGAGATAATGTATTTTATAGCCCCATCTCATCTTTCTCTTTCGGTATGATTTCTAGCTATTGTCTCCTAGATAATGCGTTTTATAACCCTATTTTTTTCCTTTCAAGTGTGTCTTTGAGCCTTTGAGTTATCATCTCTTAGATAGAGCGCATTCTAACCCTATCTTTTCCTTTTTGACTATGCTTTCAAGCCCTCATCTCCCAAGTAACGTGTCTTCTAACTCTACCTCCTTTCAAATGCATTTTTGAGCCATAATCTCTTAGATAATGCACTTTTTAGCCTTATATTCATCATTTTAAGTGTGCCTTTGAGCCATTATCTCTCAAGTAATGTGTTTTCTAACCCTTCCACTATTCAAGCATGACTTTGAGCCCTTACTTCTTAGATAGTATGGTTTTTAGCCCTATCTCATCTTTCCTTTCTATGTGCACTTTGGAATCCTTGCTTCTTAGATAGTGCACTTTCTAACTTTATCTCATATATTCTTGGTGAGCCTTCGAGTCCTCATCTCTCAAATAGTATGACACGACTAAAAGATTAATGTTTTCTTCCAAGTGCAGGAGTGTCAAAGTAATAAATAACCTAGTAAGACCGGGGTCGAACCATAGGGAGTTTAATTATATAAATTATAAACAAAAATAATACAACAACAACAATAGTAATAGTAATAGTAATAGTAATAGTAATAGTAATAGTAATAGTAAAGAAGAAGAAGAAGAAAAAGAAGTTAATGAGAACCTTGTGATGGAAGATCAATGTGAGGATTAAATAATGATAACAACAAATATCAAGGTTAGAGAATCCACTAATAGTATTTCAAACAAGTATAGTATAAACTCTTTTAATTACTCAATTGGAAACCACACACAAAGGAGGTTTCAATTGGACTATAAATGGTTAACATGATTATATTAATTATCTTATTTGAATAATGTTAATACTTGTAAATATTGTCAGGCATGCATGATTATAACTTATGTTAACAACAAATCAAGTTCCTTTCATAGTATAAGTGTCGATTACACCATACAGTTGGACTATAAAAGTGCCAAATATTTGTTATACCAAGTGTTATCAACATAAATCTAGACTAACTATTTAACAAGCAAAGTATTAAGAGTGAACAAGATAACAAATACAAAACATGTTAGTATCAAACATTAAAGTCCATGGTAAGTTTACATTATACTTATTCTTACACCATTAGTGTAACTTTTTCACCTTGACATAATAAACTTAGCTAAACATAATGAAAGAGAGAAACATAAATAAACTAGATAAGAACATAAATAAGATAAAAGTTAACTAAGTAAAGAAAAGAAATTGAAATGCATAAACAAGATATTAATGAAAGCAAAACTTAAGCATTACAAAAATACAAAAAGAGAAAGCAAGAGCATGATCTTGATTTGGAAACCAAGATGCCTAAATGCATGGTAAATGCCTTCTTTTATAGGCTAAAATTTAGAAGTATTGATTTGATGACTAATTATTGAGTGGGTGGCCACATCTTGACTTAGTGACAATCTTTATCTTCTTGTCTGAACAAAACGTCATTGATAACGTTAGAATTTGAACCAACCTCACCATGAAAGTTCTAGGAAATTGTCTCAGCTTTCTAGGAAAAAAATATTAAGGGTCACTTGGACTTCTAAAACTTTAGATATGGGCTGAACACTTGACAATATTTGGATTGCAGGATAAATTCGGACTTCTTCATTGTTGCTAAGATTTGGACTCCCAAACAGCAGAATTGAGTCTTGCCTTCCACATAAAGGTTTTAGGCCCATGTTTTAGCTTTCCATCCATATAAAGCAGGCCTAAATCTAAGATCTACAACTCTAGATATGACCTAACTACCAAACAGTGTTCTAGTTTGGCCCTATCTTTATCCTTTCAATTTCAATACTTCAACTCATCAATCAATCCTTTCATTTATGTGATAGACTTGCATTTATGATGAATATGATGAATATTTATCATAAATTAAAGGTATCTTATGGTATTAAACTTGTTATTATAAAACATGCTTTAGTTAAGGAGTTATTGATACTTCAAGTGCAAAATGATGATATAAAACCTCGATAAAAATGCACTTTTAAGTACTAATCATAGTATGTCTTCAAGCTCTATCTTCTTTTTTTTAGTGCACCTTTGAGTCCTAACTCTCTAATAATATGCCTTCTAGCCCTATCTGTTTTCCTGTGAATGCTCCTTTAAGCTCTCATCTTCTTGATAATACGTATTTGATTAGTACTTAAAAGTGCATTTTTATCATGGTTTTATATCATCATTTTGCACTTGAAGTATCAATAACTCTTTAACCAAAGCATGTTTTATAATAATATATCTAATAATATAAGATACCTTTAATTTGTGATAAATGTCTATTTTTAATGCAGGCCTATCACATAAATGAAAGGATTGATTGATGACTTGAAGAACTTAAATTGCAAGGATAAAGAGATGGCCAAACTTAGAAAAGAGATGTCGGTGCAATCCAAACCGGAACACTGTTCGATAATTAAGTCATATCTGGAGCTACAGATCTCAGATTTAGGTCCAATTTATATGGATGGAAAGGTAAGACATAGGTCTCAAACTTTCATATGGAGCCCAAGATCTAAAAAGGCCTTTATCAAGTCCAAATTATACAATAGGACCACTCTGAAAAATCTTTGTGTTTCTCATCTGGGCAGGTTACCCATTACAATGAGACCTTTTTGAAAAATCTTTACATTTTTCACGTAAGGCGGTCGTCTATTATAATGAGATTATTTTTAAAAAAATCTTTGTATTTTTCACCTAGGCACATCCCTATTACAATGAAATTATTTTTTTGAAAAAATATTTGCATTTTCAACCTAGGTCAGTCGCCTATTATAATAAGATTATTTTTGAAATTTTTTTATTTTTTTCACTAAGTAGATTACCCATTACAATAAAACCTCTTTGAAAAATCTTTTTTCACCTCGGTAGGTTATCCATTATAATGAGACCTCTTTGGTAAATCTTTGTATTTTTTACTGGACAGGTCGCTAATTACAATAAGACCACTTGATAAATAATCTTTGCATTTTTTATCTTGGTAAGTTGCCCATTACAATAAGATCATTTTGCAAAATATTTGTGATTTTCACCTAGGTAGGTTGCCTATTATAAGAAGGTCACTTTGACAAATTCTGGCATTTTTTACCTGGGTCAGTCACCTATTATAATGAAACCACCTTGGAAAATCTTTGTATTTTTTCACCTGAACTAGTCGCCCATTACAATAAGACCACTTTAAAAAATCTTTGTATTTTTCCATTTGGGTAGCTAACCCATTACAATAAGACCACTTTGGAAAAACCTTTATATTTTTCATCTAGCTAGGTCACCTATGATGATTTAATCATTTCAAAACCTCTGAATTCAACCAATAGGCAGGTTACCTGGTACAACCATACCACTATAAAAAGTCTGTCACAAAGACCATCTTTTTTCTTTACAAGCTTCAATCTCCTTTTTCTTCGAGTGCGCTTTCTAGCCCCCACTTCAAACATTTATAGAAGGATTGACCATTTCTTGATTTCGTGAATTCGTTACCTCTCATTCCTTTTTATTTCTGAGAAAGCTTACTAACTAAAAGTCTTTACAAGACTTTAGTCATCAACATTGTAAAGAAATCAGCAATATTATAACTCATTTCTAGGTTATTCCTTAAATTCATCTTTTTTCTTTCCAAAAAAATTAATAATAATAATAATAATAATAATAATAATAATAATAGCAAGAAGACTAACTTTTTTAAAAATGTAAGCTGAGAGGATTTCACATGTAAAAAAAATCACCCTACAATTTTGGATGTAATCAGAAATCTAATTGTACTCTATTTTACCCAAAATTGGAGAGATAATGAAAATTTAAGATCAAGTTATGTGATTATTGGATGAATCTATATAAAAATTAAGCCTAAAAACATATTAAATTTTTAATAGGCCAATTTGATTTAATCATGAGCCAAATTAAAGTTTAATTATGTTTAAGAATTAACTTAGGTCTAATTAAAAGATTTAATTAGGTGTAAAGACTTGATTATACTTTAAATGGGTCAAATTAATTTAGTAGGGGTTTCATTGGTGAAAAATTAAGTTTGGGAGCCCAATTTGGGCTTAATTGAGAAAATTAGAATTTTAAGAGACCAAATTTAATCTTTACCAAGATAATTGATTAAAATCAGATATATAATTACAAGGAAATAAAAGTTTTAGGGTCAATTAAGGATTAAATTGAAAAAATTTATAGCCAATGATCATTTTGCAAAAGGTGTTGAACTATAGGGAGTCACTTAATTGCAATCAGGAGTGAAAATTGAAGAAAAATAAAAGTTTAATAGTCAACTGATGGTCAAATTGCATAATTCAAGACCAAGAACCAAAATGAAAAGACATTAAAATCTAGCACTGACATTGAAGTTTAATAGAAGTAAAATTGTATAAAATTAGAAGTTTCGAGTCAATTAAGGGTACAATTAATAAACGGAGGACCAAATTGATCTTCTATAAAATTCCTAAATTAAAACTCTAGATCCCTAAAATGGAGCTGTTTTGAAAATAGAAAAAGAAAAGAAAAGAAAAGAAAGGAGGGCCAGACAACGTGTCGTCTAGTGATTGTTCATCTTCTTCTTCTTCATTTCACTAGAAAAAGTTGTTTGAGGAGTCTCCTTCCTAAGGCATTTAATACTTCATCTCTCCACCAAATTTAATAAAACTTGCATACAAACAATGGCATCACATTGTGGGCCTTTTTGGTCAATTGACGCCACAATAGCTATGATGCCACCCTAAAATGGTCAACCCAACTAGCTTTCAACTGTCAAAATTTGACAATCCATAATAACCATTTTGAATCAGTGGTTAAGATCCTTTCAGGTTGAATCAAGGGTCAAGATTCGCCATCATTAAAGATAAAATATCCTTTGTCCACCCCCTTTAAATAGGGTGGGATTTCATGGCTCAAGGGAGGAGAAAATTAGGTGCAAGAATTAAAAAAATAAAGTCTCCTCCTAGTTTTCTACCATTATTGTCTTCTTTTTTTCCCACTATTATGTTTCCAGATGCCACCACCTTAACATCGTTGTAAATAGGTGTGACTGATTAGTACCTAAAAGTATATTTTTATCAAGTTTTTATATTATCATTTTCCACTAGAAGTATCAATAACTCCTTAACTAAAGCATGTTTTATAATAACAAGTCTGATACCATAAGATATCTTTACTTTACGGTAAATATTTATCTTAAATGTAGGCCTATCACATAAATAAAAGGATTAATTGATGAGTTGAAGTACTGAAATTGAAAGGACAAAGAGAGGGTCAAACTTTGAAAAGAGATGGCAGTTCAATCCAAATTGGAACACTATTCAGTCATTGGGTCATATATGGAGCTGTAAATCTTGGATTTAGGTCTGCTTTATATGGATGAAAAGTTAAGACATAGGCCTAAAACATTCATGGGAAAGCAAGACTCAATTCTACTATTTGGAAGTCTAAATCTTAGCAAAAATGGAGAAGTTCGAATTTGTCCTCCAGCTCAGAAACTATTCAGTGTTCATCCCATATCTTGAGTTTTAGAAGTCCAAATTACCTCAACTTTTTTTTTCTAGAAAGCTGAGATAATTTCCTAGAATTTTCATAATTTAAGTCTGATTGAATTCTGACATTAGCAATGATATTTTTGGCAGATAAGAAGATAAGAATTGTCATCAAGTCAAAAGTTGGTCATCCACTCAACAATTAGTCATCAAATCAATAGTTTTCAATTTTTTCCTATAAAAGGAGGCATTTTCCATGCAATTAAGCATCTTGGTTTTTACATCAAGATCATGTTCTTATTCTTTTTCTTTATTTTTTTATAATGCTTAAGTTTTGCTTTCATTAATCTCTTGTTTATGCTTTTCATTTTGTTTTCTTTACTTAGTTAACTTATATCTTATTTATGTTCTTATCTTGTTTATTTATGTTTCTCTTTTTCATTATATTTAGCTAAATTTATCATGTCAAGGTGAAAATGTTACTCTAATAGTGCAAGAATAAGTTTAGTCTAACTCAACATGGATTTAATGTTTGATACTAACATGTTTTATATTTGTTATCTTATTCACTCTTAATACTTTGCTTCTTAAATTGTTAATCTATATTTAAGTTGTATAACCTTGGTACAACAAATGCTTGACACTTTCATAACATAAACTGTATGGTATAACAGACACCTATGCTATGAAAAGAACTTAATTTGTTGTTAACATAAGTTATAATCATAAATACCTGACAACATTTACAAGTATTATCATTATTCAAGTAAGATAACTAATGTAATCATATTAACAATATATAATTTGATTAGAACCTCTATTGTGTGTGATTTCTATTTGAGTAATAAAAGTTTATACTATACTTATTTGAAATACTATTAGTGGATCCTCTAACCTTGACATTTATTTTTATCATTGTTTAATCCTCACATTAATCTTACAATCTCAAAGTCCTCTTTAACTTATTGTTATTGTTGTTGTTGTTATTAATTTTGTTGTTGTTATTTATAATTTATATAGTTAATCTCCTTATAGTTCGACCCTACTCTTGCTGGGTTATTTATTACTTCGACACTCCTACACTTAGAAGAAGATATCAATCTTTTGGTCGTGTCATGCAATGCACACCCTATCATTAAAAAACTCTATATTGTCCTTTGTTTTCCCTTTAATGCCCATGACTATGTTAAACATACTTTCAAACACGTTCTTCTTTATAAGCATGACATTCAAATTATAGTGGATGACATTAATCTTCCAATAAGAAAGATTCTAAAAAAGATTCTAAAAACCAAAAAAATGATGCTTATCAGATTGAAAATCAAAACAAATGTCCTCATACTACAAGGCTACATCATATAATACTTCACCCGACAAAATTGGCAGTGTAACATCCCTTTCAACTTTACTTTTCAATAAATCTTTTATATTGTTTCTATATCGATGATGACTTTGCAAGAACCTCTAATAAAGATAAAAATAAAAAGCTTTACCATCATTTATTAAGGTGGAGACCTTATTATTTTCTATATAATATGGACAAGCAAATATTTTGGTGTGCTTCATCCAAAAACCATCATATATGTAGAAAAATCATTTATAGTCCACATCAAAGTTATCTTCATTTTAAAATTTTATTTTATTGAGACATCATACGTTAAAACCTAAAATGACCATAATTGATTCAACTCATCAATCAATGGTTGAAGAAAATTATCTATATTCCCACTAGACTATAAGGATCAGGTATAACTATAGATAAGAACATGAATTTTGATCTCATATAAATCTTTAAAGGCAAGATGTAAGCTACTAGTATAACCAGCCAACAAGAATAGGGTGTAACAAAGGACCTAAATGGATTAAACTCATCAATACATAAATTAAGATATACATTTTGTGGTTCTATTAAAAACTAAGGATACACCCTATTAAACTGTTTCCTAACTTAACTACTAAAAG
>NW_011502321.1:0-16732 GCF_000495115.2 Populus euphratica
GTGTGTTGAGAATGCTTCTTCTTCTTCTTCTTTTTTCTTTTTTTAAAATCAAACTTTGCTTTATAAAATGGTTTGATAAAAATCAAACCCAATGAAATCCACCTCAAGACAAAACCAGACAACCAGACAACATTTGGAAAAAAGTTATGTGATTAACAAAAGTGTTTAAATCTATATTAAAAAGTACTTTTTTAAAAATAAGTATAATTAGAACATGAATAAGAGTAATTAAATGTATAATATTTATTGTTAGATTTGATAGGAGGAATAATTCAGAAAAAAAATATTTTTTTAGTTATGTGTAATTTCAATCAATCAAATTAAGATTTTATATGTTTCAATTTAAAATTTAATTAGGTAAAGTTTTAAATCTCAAATTTTCTGAATGAACTACCTAAGTGGAGCTGAATTTAACAAATAATAATAATAAACACCTTTTCATATGTAATTCCTTTCCCCCAAATAATCTTTTTTTCTTTTCACATATGTTATTTTTCCACATTAAAAATAGAGAATCGACTAGTGGCATGGGATCTTGGGTCAATGCTGTGGTAAGCCCATCTAGCTAGAGATTATTTAGACGAGCAGCTAAAAGCCCTCATGAAAGGGCATGCAGAGAAGGCTCGGCCAGAAAATCCAACAGCTTTCAAAATTCAAAGAACCAAGCCTACGGTCCTCTCTTCTTTTACTCTTGTTCACGTCTAAAGTTAATTTCCTTCATGAGAACACCTTGCAAGGACCACGAAACAGGGCCTTCATTAGATTCATTCTCAAAAGAACATTTAATTTAAATCCATGTCTATAAGATCCAGATTTCTGCTCGTCTTGTAGTACACCTGTTTTAATCTCTTTAGTAACCATTAAAATAGTATATTTTTAAAATTTTATTTTTCACTTCAACATATCAAGACAATCCAAAAAATAAAAAAATATATTTTAAAACTAAAAAAAATTAATTTTTTTTAAAAAATGCAGTTGAATTGGGATATTAAACAAGCCTCGGTAGCATCTAGTTTACAATACGTGTCAAATACTCACACTATTATTAGTATTGGTATTATCCGCCGTTCTTGATGACAAAACCAAATTGCACACAGACATCATATATGGTTCTATCTGTTGACAAATCTTAGAGTGCTTCTCCTATTTGTGCATTATGATATTAATGAGTCGTTTTCTTGACTAAGCAGGGGAGGAGAGGTCTCCTTTACTAACTTATAACGACATGAAAAGGAAAGGAAAGGAAATCATCTTCCTAACACACCAACTACATATATAGGGATCCTCAATCGGATACCTTAAGTTGTTTTTCCCTTTCATTTCAATTAGATTTGAAAAGTTTCATAAGATTCTGTAACGAGTCTTCTTTTTCATATAACTCTAACAGTGATTCTATCAAATCCCATCATTTTCCCATAAAAAATGATGCCTTTTTTAAGTTAGAGTAATGAAAAATGTGCTCAGAGTTTAGGCATAAAAATTAATTGAGAAATTTTGAGTACTTAAAAGAGACTCAATCGAAACGAAATTCTTTTGGGAACTCAATTGAAATTTAAGGTATTATTCATGGTTCAAATTTGAGGTTGACCCTGAGTTAATCATTGTGTCTCAGTGGAAGCACAAGCTTTATCCATTTCGATCTACTACAAGTACAAGAAAATTTGTGCGATTTACGACTTAATCCATGCTAGATTTGTGAAAAAACTCAGGTACTGTTTTCTCAAAACCACTTCATTTTAAGATTTCTCTGAAGTTTTGGGTTTACCGATCAACTCACAAAACAAGTAATCTACGTCTTAAGCCAAGTCAACCCTCAATTCAGGTTCTATAGCTATGCGAACAAGGAACCAGAAAGACATGATATTACGATAAGAATGAATGAATCTTTCTGGGACAGCTTCGTTGTAGCTAGCTAATAGAAACTGTTTGGCAGAATGGCCGGCTGCCGGTATTAAAAAGTTGAATTTTTTTTTTAAAAAAAATTATATCTTGTTGTTAAAAATAAATTTTAAAAAATAAAAAAAATATATATTTTTTAATAATTTTCTTTTTAAAAACAACGCTAACATACTAACAAATACTATTTTAGTCCATGGCCCCAAAGTTATGCCCCACCATCGTCCAAGGGAAAGCACAAAACCCTTATTTTGCATCTTAACTAACACTTCCAATAATCGTGATCTATATAATAGATGTGATCCCATGATAGTTTCAGTTTAGCAATCTCAGTAATGCAAGTATGATTGCAAGGGCCGAATCTAGGTCGTGGCAAGGGGGCAAAATTGTATAATTTTTTATTTGGGAAGGCTATTCCGTAGTTTTTTTATTTATAAATATATTAAAAAAACAGAGGAGATTTCAAAGCATACTAAAACTTTAGAAGCGAAGGTCCCTCTTAAAAGAAAGAAAGGATTGAAAAAGACGAAGAAGACGAGTTCATTTACCTCTTAATCCAAACGCCTCCTCGAAGCCTGCATAAGAAAAAGGTTGTGGGTTCGAATTTTCAAATGGGAGTAAACTTCATTTCCTAAGCACTAAAAAAAAAATCGAAACCTCTAGGGTCTTGTTCACACAAATTCAGAACTCCTAGTCTCATGATCATTTAAAATCTGGACACACACACTAAACCAAGTCCTTATACAATTGCAAATCTTCACCAACTCCTATCAAGATTAATTGAAAACTTCAGAAAAATTACGACTACGATGCTATGGGAAAAAAAATCCCATATTCATGGAATAAATGATAATATGCATAGCTGTAGTGGTGGTCATAAAAAAGATAGTAAATAAAAGCTTACCCAATTTTTTCTTGGTCCACAGCTAAATCTCATTTTTCCATTGCATCAAGGTTGTTACCGTGAAGTAATAGGAACTAATTCAAACTTTATTTCCTGTACTCTGACCAACTTTCTAAAAAAGCTCAAGGAGCCACTAATATGACACCGGAGTCGGAGTTCAGTATTGACAAAATTCAGAGACGGGTGTATTGATTGAACAGTACGAAAATTAGTTGCTTCTAGTCAACAAGGTAGGTGCAAGAAATTCTTCCATTGTTACCTTGATCAATCCAGCACCTTCTCTGGGGCAACCCTTTCTCAAAATCGTTTGCCTCTGACAATTTGATATTCCTATCGTATAATTGATGTTCAGGACAACATCGGAACTTTAACCTAAAATTAAAAGACTATCTGTGTGGTACAAGACATACCCCCAAAAGTGCAGGGTCATCGGTAGTGTCATTTAAAGCTTTCTGCACGACAGCATCTCATGCCTTCCTGCATTCAAAAGAAAACTTTTGCTAGGGTACCCCTGTCACAGCAATACCACATGGTCTGATCAAGCTAGGCACGTATTCTAGTTTTTTTGCTCTGTGACTGATTCATTTTCTAATCACGTTTTAGTCATTTTCAGCTCTAATTTCCAAACTTTCTGCTGCATCTAAATTTTACTTAAAGGACACCAATATAAAACACCACTACTCACTGCAGCCCTCTTTGTCGCTATCTGGTTTCTTCTGGGTTTCACAGTTGAGAAGAAACCGAAGCATAAATTGTTTTGTCCTGCTCATAACAAAGTCACACTTGTTTCAGAGAAGATCAAGGTTAGAAGTACTGAAAACTGAGTGACTCTTTTGGTGAAGATTCTCTAAAGAATCTACAATAAGGTCACATCATGTTCAAGTCATGGAGGAACGTAAAGAAAAAGATCAAAGCTACATTCAAACTGCAATTTCAGGCAACTCAGGTACTAATCTAACAGATACTAAGTATTCCCTGTTACTGATTCGAAAAGGGTTTTGTTTATCTGGAATCAATAATTACATTGTGAGTGTATGATAAGGTGTGTGGTGATATAATGTAGGCAATGTGATTGAGTAATTCAGGATACTAACAAAACGCTTACCTTATTTCGCGTCTCCATTTTAGGTGCCACGCCAAAAGAAACCTGCCTTGATAATATCCTTGGTGCCAGAGGATGTTGGAAAGACAACATTCAAACTAGAGAAAGCTGCAGTTCAGGATGGAATCTGTTCATGGGACAATCCAGTTTATGTGACAGTGATACTCATCAAGGAGCCAAAATCAGGAAAGCTGCATGAGAAAATATACCATTTCATTGTTTCAAGTGTACGTTATACTCACAGTTAAAATCTTTACTGATTCTCTAAGGCATAGTGTTTTGTGTACGCATGTGTTTGTTTTCTGATTCCTATGAATTCCTGCAGGGGTCATCCAAATCAGGTTATCTGGGAGAAGCTTCGATTGACTTTGCAGATTTTGCTGATGAAACTGAACCGTTGTCTGTCTCCCTGCCCCTTAAATTTGCCAACTCTGGTGCAGTTCTACATGTTAGTTCTCTCTCTCTCTCTCTCTCTCTCTCTCTCTCTCACTCACACACACACACACCTGTAATTCTCTTGATTTGACCCTTTTCCTATGTTTGATTCACTCCTAGAGCTAGAGCAATGTCTATTTTCAAGAAGTAAATAAGTATTTTCAAGAAGTAAATAAGACCATGTCATTTCGTTATCAAAAACCTTCCATTGTTTCTCATGTATCAAGTAATTTGTGAAACAGGTGACCATTCAGAAGATGCATGGAGATTTTGATCCAAGGTGAACACGAGCATTAACAATTCATTTATGCATTTATTTCTCTTTTTTCTTTCATTTTACTTTCTAGTCTAAAGTTTTGTTTTTCCCATCTCCTCTGCTGCTAATTTACTTACTGGACTTTGTAATCTCAGAAAAATTGAAGACAATGAAGATCCCATACTTTCTAAAGACAGAAACTTGAAGAACCAGCTGAGCAATGGCTACACAGACAAAAACGATGGAAGTTTTAATGAAGTAAGGTCTAAATTATCTATTTTGTTTTAACACAGTTCAGGAAGGGCTGGACTGAACAAGTTCCTTTTGTCATATCTTAGAGATAGATGTGCTGTTTTTCAAGGTTATAATTGATCTATTCCTTGACAAATCTCACAGGACCAGGACTCGGACATTGTTTTATCTGAACAAGACAGCAGCTTCAGAACTTCCATTGGTGGAAATTCTAGCTTCAAATCAACACTCAGACAAGATTCAATGCCTCCAAAGGGAGCAGTTGATGCTATCACACCGAAAAACCACTTGCATTGTAGGACAAGCACTGATTGGTCAATGGGTTCAATGTCAAACGGAAGGTTAGTTGACTCAACAAACAGCCCTGAAGAGAACCTTCCAAGAGAATTACAAGAAACCTCAGATGAATCCATTGAAAAACTGAAAACTGAATTATCTAATCTAATGAGGCAGTCAGAATTATCAGAACTGGAATTACAGACTCTTCGGAGACAGATGACAAAGGAGAGCAGAAGGGGGCAGGATTTGTCAAGACATGTTAAGGAACTTGAAGAGGAGAGAGATGCACTCAAAACAGAATCAGAACTGGAATTACAGTCTCTTCGGAAACAGATTACAAAGGAGAGCAGAAGGGGGCAGGATTTGTCAAGACATGTTAAGGAACTTGAAGAGGAGAGAGATGCACTCGAAACAGAATCAGAACTGGAATTACAGTCTCTTCGGAAACAGATTACAAAGGAGTGCAGAAGGGGGCAGGATTTGTCAAGACATGTTAAGGAACTTGAAGAGGAGAGAGATGCACTCAAAACAGAATGTGAACAACTCAAGCGCTCAAATGAAGGAGAATCCCTGAATCAATTGCGAGCTGAGAATGAGGATTCTAGGGTTCAGCTAGAAGAAGTCAGGCGAGAACTTAGTCATCAAAAGGAATTGAACACCAATCTTAAGTCGCAACTCCAGAAAACACAAGATTCAAATGCTGAGTTGATTCTTGCTGTGGGAGACCTTGATGAAATGCTGGATCGAAAAAATGTGGAAATATCTTCTCTGTCTAGCAAGCTTGATGAGGTTCAGGAGAAAAATTGCAAATGCAGCAAGAAAGAGGACACAGACCAACAAGCAGTGCTTGCACTGGAAGAAAATACTAGGGAAGATAATGAATTATGTCTACTGAAGCAAAGGGTGATAGACCTATCTGATGAAATTGATGTCTACAGGGAAACTAGAGAAAAGCTGGAGAATTATATCGAACAACTCACACAAGACTCTGAAGATCTAAAGAGAGAAAACCATGATATCTCTTCCAAGTTAGAGCAGGGCAAGCTACAAGAACACAAAACCTCAGAATGTTCAGCTACTATTAAAGAACTTGAATCACAGGTACAAAGATTAGAGGAAAAATTGAAGATGCAAACGAAAGAATTATCAGAATCTTTGCTTTTCATCAACGAACTGGAAAGTCAGGTCAAAGGGTTGGAGAAAGAACGGGAAAAACAGGCACAAGGATACGAAAATGACCTCGATGCCATGACACATGCCAGAGTTGAGCAGGAACAGAGAGCTATCCGTGCAGAAGAGGCCTTGAGGAAGACAAAGTGGAAAAATGCTGCTACAGCAGAGCAGCTACAGGAGGAATTCAGAAAACTTTCAGTGGAAATGGCAGGAAAGTTCGATGAGAATGAGAAGCTGACAATGGAATCAGTAGTTGAAGCAAACGAGCTCCGAATACAGAATAGAGTTCTAGAAGAGAATCTTAAGAAATCTAACGAAGAGCTTGCAATGATGACAGACCAGAACAGAGTAAAAATCGAAGAATTGTCAATGCAACTAGATTTGAAAACAAAACATATGGAGCAGATGTCAGTGGAACTAGAAGATGCTTCCAACAAACTGAAGCATGGAGGAGAAATGCAAGAGGCTTTTCTAGCGGATGTTCGAATGCTGAAAAGTGAGATAGAGACCCTAAAAAAAGAGAAGAATGACATCTCTGAAGTGGAAAAAGAAGTGAAATTAAGAGATGAAACTGAAAAATTGAAGACATCGTCTGAAGAAACAAAGATACAAACAGAAATACAAAAAAGTGAAAGAGATGAAATAGAAGAAATATTTGCATTGACAAAGAACGAGGCAGAAAACACGAGGCAAGAATTATTCAATTTGAAGTCCTTAAAGGATGAAAAGGAGGCAATGATCAAGAACCTTTCATTGGAACTTCAAAGCCTCAGAGATCTGCAGATTGAGCTAAAAAATAGCCTGTCCGCAGAAGAACAGGAGAAAGAAAAACTTCAGCAACAAGTACTCGAATTAAAAGGTAAGCTGCAGAAGAAGGAACAGGAAAATACTAGTTTCATGAAGAAACTCACATTTTCAGATGAAAAGAACTCAGTGCCAATGGATGGCAGAATGCAGATCAAATGTGCTGCAACTAATACTGCAAATGTCAATGACTTCCAAAAAAGAAATATTGGGGAAGACTTGCTGAATTCTGAGATGCACACTGCAGGATGCAAGGGTATTGAAAGGTACAATTTGAAGTTTGTTTATAATGATTATTGTGCTTTCTCATATATCTACCACCTTTTTCTGAGTAATTAATTTCCAACATGGAGATAAATCGAAGCATGCATTGTGCATCCAGATATGTTTTAGTTCGTGATCATAGCTGTCACTGAAATTAGTTTCATTCTTCAATATTTTTTATGACAGAGAAGCAAAAACTTGCTCGAAGGAAGAACTGAGAGTTGGCACTTTCCACTCAATGGATGAGGGTTACCTGATTGAACTGTTGACAGAAATGGCACAGCTAAAAGAAAGGAACAAATGTATGGAAACTGAGTTAAAAGAAATGCAAGAGAGATATTTAGAGATAAGCCTCAAACTTGCAGAAGTAGAAGGTGAAAGGCAACAGCTTGTCATGACTGTACGCAACCTCAAGAATGGTAAGAGGCACTAGCATTCTAGCTCTCTAAGATATCGGATGTCAGACACAGCAATGAAGCATTGGTAATGCAGCTGCTAAAGCAAGCCTCTGATGAGCAAGATTGTTGCTTGACTATTCTTTATGCATATTGTAAATGGAAGTCTAGGGATGCTCGAGAAGCAGGTCCAGAGTTCAGAAAGGAATAGATGTTTCCTTAAAAATATAGTAATTGCACACTCCTTTGCTTTATACAGATTTTGTGTATTCCTTATTTGTGATGTTCATGTAGCTAATCTAGTTGAAGTATTGGTGCCTAACCTGAATTGTGGCTGTATTGCAGAAATTAAAAGCATTAGAATTTTAAGATATTCCAATGAGTTTCCAAATTGCAGACATCACTGTCTAGAATTTAGGTTAAACAATGGAAACAGTTTTATGTTCATGACTTCATTCATACCTTTCACGTTATTTCTGCCTGAACTGAACGTGTTTTAGAAATCCACTTATATCTAAGATTCTTTGTTTCATAAATTTGTCGAACTTTGTTGTATGATACAACCATGGATGTGACAATGATATCTATGTTAACCGTGTTGAAAGAAATCAACCTATCATAGCTATGTCCGTTAAGTAAAAAAATTAATTACTTTTTTACAGAACACAAAGGTTATGATATTCCAAAATTATAGAAAGCACAGGAAAGGGTGGCATTGTTACAGGATTTAAAGAAAAGCATAGCATTGGTACAGATGTTTAAGGACCAAAATCTAACTTTATCAACATAAACCCAAACATCTATACCTTTCTTTCCCTTCAATTTCTCCTGAGCTTTTTGCTCATACGGTGGGCACTTCCATCACTCCATACCAGCCTAGTTTGGTTTCCACCATCCATTGCAAAGGATAAAGTCTACATTTGATGAAGCTTCTTATTACGATGACAATTTAATACAGAAAAATGTCTCATACAAAAGGGTTCACGTACCATACCTGTTTTGATCTCTTATCCTTGGGTGTCCATGTTGGAATTAGGGATGCGGAAGTTCTTTCCTTCTGGGATGAACTTGACAATTGAATAGGTTGTTTCTGCTTCTTCTGCTCATATACTTTTCTAGGAGTGCTTCCTCCCTGGTACTTGAAAAAATCAAGAATAGACAGGCTTCTTCTCTCAGTAGCCTTTGATATATATCCTGAATTCCAATAATCTGGAGTACATGTATCAGGTGGAAGGGACTGCTGCCGCAATCTGCTCTTTTCCCTTACTCTGTTAAGAAACTCTATTGTCCAGGGTGAACCTGGTTGTGGATGAGCAGAATGGATGGCTTTAGAAAGTGGTGTTCCACTTCCACCGCAATGTGATATCTCCTCTTCAAATGGAAACCTGGTAGATTTTCCTGCAGCTCTCAGTGTAAAAGCCTCTTCTAAGAGATTTTTCCTGGGTTTTACAGGCACTTTTTCATGCTTATCATCCATAATTGGGTCACCACGATTTTGTGGTAACCTTTGTCTATCATTTTCTATAGGGGTCCATAAATCTGGACAAGAGTTTTTCTCAGCAGCCGTTGGATTATTAGGGTGACTATTCTTACCAAATGACAGTCGTCTTGCAGCTTTCGACTTTCTTGCAGAATCTTGTTCGATATCAGGCATCCAAGGTGAGAAATATGTAGAGTTAGCAATAGAAGCAACGTCTTTCTCCAACGAGACGGGATCATCAGTGAGGTCTATGACTTCACCTCTAAAGTAATCATGCAGGTTGTTAGCGTTAGATTTACAAGGATTGCCGCTGTCTAACTTCAACTCCTTGATATTTATTTCGGATGCCCGATTTTGACCCAGAAATATATCGTTCAGTGGTAACCTGGGCTGTCTTATGTCATCCCGAATCAGAGGATCTTTGAAGTTTCCAGAATAAAGTGGTTTCATGGAAGTAGGAAAATCCATCACCGGAGCAATATCCGGTACCTGCTTTTGACCAAACAAATCTTTCAAAGATGAACTATGTTGGTTCAACTCACCAAGCATCTCGGGATCTGTTGAAGTCCAACAATCATATTGCTTAAACATTCCAGGATCCAGCATACCATCAGTGAATTGGTTCAGTGATTCAGATTTCCACATGTCATCCACTTGAATGTCAATTTTTTGAAGGCTATTTATGCATTTTCTTCGTTTTCTTTCAGAATCAATAAGAAGATGAAGTTTATCTGAGTCAGGACAAGAAGATGCAGAGGAGGAACAGTCTGTCATTATGGATCTAGAATCCTCCCGCTCACCATATTTGCACAAAGCACTAAATAGAGCTACACTTTCAACTGGAACATGATACTGTTGGACTGCAAGGATCCTGCGTTCATGTGACCATTCAAGAAACTCAATAAGCATGCCTCCAGAAGACAGAATTGCATGTGCTGTCAGTGGATTAATTGATGGAAATTTGGTAAGGAAGGATTCTGCAAGAGTTTCTGATTCAGGCATTTTAGGATATCTGCCCCTGGAAGACTTAGTGGCATACAAAATACTGTTTAATATAATTTCATCGGTCAATTCAGCTGAATAGGAAGAAAAGAGCTGTAGGTCAATTCCCAGGCTTGCTGCAGCTGCGTAGAGTCCATCAGAGAATTCCATTACAGTAGAGAGGAATCTGGTTTCTCCTTCAAAGACCTGCAGAAAATGTAATATGAAAGGTAAGAAACAAAGTTCCAAAATAGCAAATTATTCATGAAGGAGAGGTAATTGAGAAGAATATCCTAAAGAAGAAACCTTCATATATCAGTCAACCTTATTATGGCCAAAGTAAAATACTAATACATGCACATTATAATTTATGCACCAACGGATTTGAATTTTTTCCAAAATCCCTTGCAAGAAAAGATCAAAATTGCGTAACATATGCACATAATTAATGTCAAGAAAGTAATATCTGATGAAGCTAACCTATCAAAATGATCATAATTTAATGTACACCACTAAGATGCCATTAATTATGAATATGCTGGAGAAAATGCTTTCAGAGTTCCTGTTAGACATTTTTGTGCTACGACAAAAGTTAATGTTTCCTACTGCTAGGAAGAAAACCTGCACGTACAGTGATTCAGTAATTCAACAATTAGATGATAGACCCTATCCAGCATAGTATTGTATTCAACCTAGAGCTTTTTCATTCATAAGTGGATTGCTGCTTCACCATATCACAAGAACTCCAGAAAAATGCACAAGTTTCATTCTTCTAAAGACTGGACTACTCTACATAGAACTGGAGTAGGAAAAAAACAAAGGAAAATATGTGAATTATAACATCATAATATACAGGAATTACCAGAATGCAGCCACTGAAAGCAAAACTCAGCAATGTCAAAACATTTGCAGCAATATTCTCAATGCACAGAGGTAAGCATGAAGAAGCTTCATCTGCAGCAGTTGCTTTCTTTCCAATATTTCCACAATCATACCACACTAAGCAAATGGAAGAACTAATAATCACGTCAACAGGCAGATTCAAGTCACGCTCCACAACTTGTGCTCCTTCTTTCTCCATCGCAAGAATTCTTTGGTATGTACTTCTTCTGGATACTATCATTTCCTTGTCAAAATTTTGAGTATTCACAATAAGGACGATGTCAGGGAAATAAATCATGTCCCCCGGAGTCTCTTCAGTTTTTGTTGCATAGGGTGCATAAGGAACTTGAAAAGGGACGCTGCAAGCTTCTGCTTTATCTGCAGCTTCTGAAGATGTCATATGAAACTTTTCTGCTTTATCTGCAGCTTCTGAAGATGTCATATTAAACTTGTCCTCAATAGGTGCAAGATTTAGCAGTTCCTCCAATTTCTTGTCATCGATATTCTCATTCATACCAGGAACTGAATGAGATTTGCTTCCCTAGGATGAAGTTAATGCTAGGTTAGTGATATTTAGTAGTAGAATTATGTTTGCAGAATAAGTTAAAATTGTAATTGAGAATATAGTTTGCAAAAACATCATTAGGAAGAGAGAGGCAGTTTATGGGAGGAGATAAATCTCAGTAGAATGTCAGTATGATAAATCTCAGGAGATAAATAATCCTATATTTACCTTAATTCTGTTCACACTCAAAGCAAAAAACTGTTACTGCAATGATTAAGGAAAAAAAGAAAATTTCTTCATATAGTAAGAAGGCAACAGGCCCAAACTGGAAAGATTTGTTTCACTTATTTAAGAAATTTACCTTGGGAAATGAAGCCCTTGTATCAGGAATCTTGACTGTAGATTCATTTTTTCCCCTAGCAGTAGCTTTCCCAGGATTCAAGAAATAATCAAGATCATTGAATTGTGACATAGAATTGAACAACAATGAAGCCTTCCTGGCATTTTCTCCAATTAATGTTTCTCTATTTCCTGTTTCTTGACCTCTATCCAAAGACTCACTTGAAGAACCTTCCACATGTCCACTGTTGGGAGTTTCAGAAATCACATTCAACAGTTCCTTATGTTCTTCCATGTGTGCCCCACTCAAACCATTATCAGAGAAAACAAGGTTAATCACCAACTTTCCACCATCAAAGGATTCCCTATCAAAATCAATGTTGTGTGAATACAACTCCTCCAACATTTTTTGATTTATGGATGAATTTTTACCGTTGTAATTATCCTCCTCCAAGAGATGCCAATCCAAATAAATCCCATGGGATGCAGATAGGGGTTGTGGCTTGAGTTCAGCTAGTTTTTCCTCCATAATGGCATTGATCGAACTTCTCTTGTCAGGATCAGAAAAAATAGGTATAGGCAGAGATTTGAATGTGTCATCTTCCAGTGTCAGTTCACAACTAACAATCAATTCATCAAAATTCTTAAAATTCATATCTTCTCTGAACATCGAGTCACATGTTTGTGGTTCATCTGTTGACTGCATTTCAAAGAAGACTTCATAAAGTTGAGATGAATCCGTCTCAAGGAATTTGAATTCCTGGAAAATAACTGCGTTCATTGGTGAAAGACAATCTGCAGAGTCTTCACGACCCTGTGGAATTTCCACCATGCTTATAATGTCCATTCCCAAGGATGTATCTCGAGAAGCCAGCTCAGGTTCAAGGCATTGCTCTTCTGGACAATGCTTTGAAAGAAATTCTAAGATATTAAACTGCATCGAACCCAATAGCTCTTTCCCGTCAATATGCAGGATATTTTCTTGACCCCATTTGGACTCAACATGCTCAAGAAATAAAAGAAACTCATCTTCCATGGATGGGTTTGTGAAAGTTCGAAGACTCATCTCTTCAACTTCTAAAAGAGGGAATGTGTTATGATGAAAATGTGCTTGCTCCTGAACAGAACCATCATATTCCAGCACACAAGCTTTTTCATCCATGTCAAACTCTAAAGTGACATCTTCAACTGAATAAACTGATTCCTGAACTTTGTCAGGATATTGCATTTCAATCTTAGGCCTGAGCAGATCCTGCAAGTGTAGAAAAAATCAACAAATAAATAAAACCACATGATGATTTATGAATGCCATAATCATAAAAACCTGAGCAAAATCTTAGTACATATAACTATTTAAAAAACGTCTAGACCAGACAACTTTGAGCAGCAAAATCTTTGTCTAAGCATCGGACAATAAGGGTAAGCAATGAAAAGCAAGTTATCGTAGTACATATAACAAAGTAAAAAATTATAACCAACTTTCCAAAACTGAAGTGAATGAAACAACTCATTAGTATTTGTTCATTTACTTCCGAAAAAACAAACAAACAAACAAAGGTAAATGAGTGAAACAGGTGACTGCAATCAGCACATCATATTCTTTTCATACATTCATTACTGTATTACACCATTTTCCGGAATGGATCAGATAAGAGAAACAACGAGACCATCACTTGATGAATTTGTACTAGTCACCATAAAATGCTTCTTGTATTTCCATCCAAATCTTTTAAAACAAATAATATATATCTCAAAATTACAAGCAAAATGGCACAAACGAGTCAACAATATTTTAAGAAACAGAATTGTCCCAAAGATTTAAATATTCCAATCCTCATGGAGTCACTTACCCTTTAAATATTCCAATCCTCATGAGTCACTTACCCTTTATCACTTTACATAACACAACTGGTTCTAAGGAGACTAGTGCAAAATCACATGCAAGCACATTATACAAAGACTCTGAGTTATATAGCATGGCTCAGACACTTACCAAATCATTCTCAATCTCAGAAACTTCAGAGAGGAGTTGCATCCCTTCGTCAGAGAAGCACACATTCTCCTTCAAAAGCACACAAAACACAGCACATAAGCACAAAATCTCCTGGCACGTGCACAAGGAAAATGTATCTGTACCCGCATATCTAACTAACTCTCTAAAATATTGATCTTTACCAAGAATGTATCAATCTCTGGTGCTTCCAATTGTATAACTTCAAGCCTCTCCGAATGTTTATTGTTCCCATTATCTTTCTGCAAGAGCAAATGTCCTTTATACATCAGACAAATCAAACCAAATTAATTTTAAAAAAAAAACTTTTAAAAAAAAGTTCAAACAGAATTCCTATTTCACTCATTTCGAAACTCAACCTCTTGAGCTGAATCAGTTCCAAAGCCTCTCTCTGTCTCCTCTTCCTTCTGCAAATTGAACACCAACTGTGAATATCACATTAGGTAAATACAAATGTAATCTAAAATCACTGTTTCACCTTGAAATCATTTTAAAAAACAGCGCAGAATAAGCCAAATTTAACATCATCAATTAAAAAAAGGCAAAAAACAGAGGCTGTTAATTCAAAAAATGATAATTTAGTTCTCTTCTATTTCCAACTCTGATGTTCTTTAACTTGATCGAAGCATAGTAAAAAAAATTAATTAAGAAAAAAGAACTGAAATAAAATTAAATTAAACTATAACTTAATATAATTTTCTAAATACTGATAGAAAAATAGAAGCCGAAAAAAAAATATTAAGGGAGAAAAACAGAAACAAAACAAGAAAAAATGATGTAAAATATAAAAGCTCCAGTTTCGATAAAAAAGAGAAAAGAATCCACGAATTTGAAAGTTATCAAATAAATTAAGGATAACGCATCATAATCGACAGAAACTAAACAACAACAAAAAAAACTAAAATAAACACGATATTTTGGAAACAGACCTGATGAAACCGATCAGGTAAGAAATCGCGAAAATCAAAGTCGATGAAATGAGGAAGGACTGAGGAGATGAATTTGGAGAGAGCGGAATCGATAGGAGGTCTTTCAATCGGGAGAGAGAGCGTTTCAAGAGGATGGAAGAAGCGAAGGAGACGATGCAGTTCTTGCTCCGGAGGAGGAGGAGCAGGAGCAGGAGCTAAGTGAGGGACTGGAAGATTTAGGAAGCTTAGGGTTTCGACCGGAGAAGAAGAAAAGTAGTCTGTGTTTAGAAAGCGAGTTCGCATTTTGTTCCGATACAGAAGGAGAAGGAGAGGTAACGGACTACTACTTTTTCGAAGCTGAAATTGAAATTGGCGCCTGAGTTTTTAAATTCTCCAACGGGATGGTCTTTGCTATCCTCCTGCTATATAAGAGGTGAGTGAATTAATCGAATTATATGTGAAAACTGACTTCAAATTAATCGAACTGAATAGTTTTTTCATTTATTTTTTCATAATCTTAGTTAGAAACAGTTAAGAAGAATTATTTGATTCGGATTTAATTTCAGAATCTGAAAACCGAATAAACATGATAAAAAAAATCACTATAAATTAAAGACTAGTTAAATCAAAATTAAAGCATATTTAATGGTTTTTAAAAATATAAAAAATATACCAAATCAATTTAATAGGTTGGCCTTTTTGAAAAATTCATTTCCACATCTCTGCTAATATAAGTTGAGTATGAGTCTATTAAACTTAAACAAATCGACTTGATTTTCATAATCGTGGTAGTATACAAAATTAGAACCTATTAAATTTTGGTTATACGTTGTCTTAAAAATAAATATATGTATGTATGTATGTATGTATAGATGGGATGTGGCCTGCCTTCCTTAAACTATTTTTTGTAGCTAACTATATAGATAAAAGACAATCCAAGATGCTTAATTGGAACTTTCTGGATTGCATTTCTAATTGCCGAAAAGTGAAGAAAGTTTTAAACAATTTACAATTTAGACACTCGATTTAAAATACAAATTCATTCTAAAGAAAATCGAAATTAAAATCCAAAAAAAAAAAGAAAAGTTAATTCTTGAAAGATCAACATGTAATATGTTTGAGGCTTTGAGCCCAAGACCAAAAACGGAAGCACAAAGGTGAAAAAGGAATAGCCAATCCATATGTATTTTATTAAATTAATATCTAGTGGATCCTCGACCAGTAATGTCGTTGTAGTATAGTGGTAAGTATTCCCGCCTGTCACGCGGGTGACCCGGGTTCGATCCCCGGCAACGGCGATATCCTTTTGGTTTTTTGTTGAGATTTCAGGTCATTGTTTAGAGTTTTGACCACAAGTAACGGGAAGCAGAGGCAAAGGCGCAGGCCATCATAGCATGGTCTTATTAGAGGACAGACTCAATATGGACTTTATATTACAACTCGCTTGACACTACTTTTTTCGAGAAAAAATATAATTTGATGTTGAAGAACTCATGTGGTTTCGTTAAAAAATTAAATTGACCAGATGGTCAAACCCCGCCCATAAACTCATTAATAATTTAAAAAAGAAATTGACCATTTTAATTTTTTTAAATAAAAAGTTTTGTCAGCTCTTTTTTGAGTGTGTTTAAAAATATAATTATATTAAGTTTTTTATAATATGTTTTATTTAGAAAAATATTAAAAATATTTTTTTTTATTTTTAAAAATTATTCATCAAAATAATTAAAAATCCTAAAAATATATTAATTAAAAATAATAAAATAATAAAATAAATATTTTTAAAACAAAAAAACAAAAACATTTTTGTTAACTTGAGAGCCCAACCTAAAAGTGCGGATATTATTAGTTAACACTCTACTCTGC
>NW_011502321.1:21391-22147 GCF_000495115.2 Populus euphratica
AACTTTCTTTTTTAATTTTATCCCTTAATATTTTATTGATTAGGAATTTAACTTCATAATTTTTTCATGTTTTTTCTCTATGGGGTAATTTCAATCCTAAGACTAGAGTTATGAATTTGAAATATTAGATCATGTTGACTTTGATATTTTTTAAGGTTCTTTTTTACTATTGATTTTTGTTTTCAATTTTATTTTTAGATGTTAGATTTGTTAGATATTAGGCTTATTTTTTTCTTCTTCTTTGTGAGGTTATCTCAATTTCATATATCAGGTCGTGGGTTTGAAGGGTTAACCCAAATTAACTCAACCTAATTTTATTTTGTTTGATTTATCTGCTATTATTGCATTTTTTTTATTATCATATCATTAAATAAAATGACCTTATTAGATTCAATTAAGTTAATGACCCGACTCTCATATTTCTCTTATTTATTTTAAAATGCTACCATCACCTTAGCAACTTTGTTTTTTTCAAGTAGAAAAAGTTAAGGAATTGAGCTTTTTAATTTAGTTTGAATTTAGAATTTAATGAATTATTAGTTTGAGAGATTAGTCTAAATTTAAGAAATTCACTTGAATTTATTTAGTTTTTTTAAACTTGTATTTTTTTAGTTTTATCATTGAATATTTATATGATTATAAATTAGAGTCAGATCTTTTTATTTGTTATTTTTTTATTGAATTTACTTTGGTAAATTTTTTAGATTGATATTTCTTTTCAATTTCATCTTTAATATTATATTAATTAGAAATTAA
>NW_011502358.1:0-21599 GCF_000495115.2 Populus euphratica
ACCCGCGGGATCAATTACAAGTGGGGTTTTTTTAAAGGACGCCGCCCTCGTGTCCTTAACTCACCAAACTTGATGCACTCACATAAGCAAGCCAACGAAAACCACATTATTTGTTACAACTCAGTCAGTGGAGCTTTATTGTTTCTGGAATAAAAATGGAGGTGGGCTAATTTCGTTTTCAGAAAAAGGTGAGCATATCGATCTAGTACAATTCTTAGTAGTGGCTATCCGTGCCTGGGACTGAAACTTGCATGACTTCGTATCAGCTGATCACAGGCGACCATCGGATCCGGGACCAGAACAATTTGTTGAATTATTTTCCCTTTTTTCAGGTTTGATAAAATTTGCCCGTTAACAAAGCCGAGTGCGAGTTACTAGCTAATTTATTACTACATGATCAAACTGGGCAGCAGCAGTGATCGTATCATCATTTCCTTTCAAATAATAAATACATGAAACATATTTCATTGCCTCCAATGCAGCAGGGGCAGGTGGTGAGCATTGTCATCAACATTTTTTTTATTCGATTTGGTTTTGGCTAAAAATTAATAATATAATTATTTTTTTAAGGTTTTGAATCAAATTAAAAATCAGTTTAAATTGTTTGCTGAGCGGGTTCAACCTGAATTTATTTCAGATGGGCTTTTTACTGGGCCTCACTTCTTGAGATTTATTTTGAGTTTTAATTAAATAAAAGGTTGTTTTTTTATTTTTCAAGGATAGTTTCAGATTTTTTATAAGGGGCCAGTGTTGTTTCATTGCTTTTCAAGCTATTGAATTATATAATCTTTTACATCAGCTTAAACATTCACAAGTGATATAATTCATCTAAATTGAAAATAAGAAAAATAAATGAAATCTAGAAAATTACTCCACGTGAAAGGAGGACAGCAAAGACTTCTATCAACTCCCAACTCTTAACCATCTCCTTGCAACGAGCCCTCACAGACATAGAAGCATAAGAAGCTGTCTCAAGCTCGCCATCAGTAGGTGAACTGCATAGCTCATTTTTTAGCTTCTTCGTGCTAGGGGTATGTGATGCAAAGAACTGCCGATGGGACAATGGATGATGGAATCAATAAACATTCGCTCACATCAAGAATGGAAGAATACAAATAGCCCAGCTCATTTAGCTTATGATTTTCTTAAGCTTGATTAGGCTATGGCTCATAGCGGCCATTTGCAGCCCGTTTGTTTCTTCTTTCGAACACGTACTTAAAGCTTTACCAAATGGCTGGCCCTGGTGTGTTTTTTGTGGCCCAGTCACGTGGAATGGAACACTAATGATTGCCACTGTTTCTATTTGTTCCTTCCAAATCCAGGTGCGATACGGAGGATTATGGCAGTTCATAATGGAGGCAATGATCAACGAGAAGTAGCTAGGAGGAACGCAAGGGGATATCGATCCCTAAACAATTATATTTCAAAACATTCCACTACCAACTTCATGATAAATTGATAATGGATATAAAACTGATGTTAATTTAATATTGGAATACAAGCAGAACAGAATAAAATCTACATCTCTAGAATAAGTGTAACCATACTGATACAGTGTACATGATTCCTGATTCATCAAGGTGCAATACCATACCAAATTCAATCAGCTAGTGCATAAGCTTCATCTTATAGAATTTGCTAAGACTATTAGACTACTATGTTGTCCGATATTCAAAACAAGTGTTTTGTCTCCCAGTTGGGAATACTTAGTAGTTAAAATCTCAGATGTTTACTAGATCGGAATTCTTGTACAGGTTGAAACTGCGGAAAAAGGATCTAGGGATTAGAGAAATATTACCCCGATTCACTAAAAACAAAAAAAAAAAAAAGCCTTGTGTTTGGGGTATTTTGATCTTTTTTTATAGCCTGTTAGTTGCTAAATAATTGACTAGGTTGAAAGTTACATGGTAAAATAATAAAATAACCTGATTATCCTTCAAATTAGATTTTTTAGAATTAGTTAAGAGGGGTATTTTATTTTATTTTATTTTTTTAAATACAATAAAATAACAGATTTACTTTTAAAATTAAAACAAAAACTAATTTACATGTACAGGGCCTTTTGGTTTTTTCACTCCATTTTTTCTTCATGGTTATTAGTTCATCAAGGGTATTTTGGTGTTATAATAGAGATTAAATATTAATTAAATTGAAAACATTACTAGCACGCACAAGCTATTTTTATTTTAATTTGTTTTTTATTTTTGTTATTTTTTTATTTTTTATATTTTTTAAAAATTTTATTGGTTTTCAATTTTATCTTTCAATGTAAGTTTATGATATACTATCTTTTCTAATTTAGTATTCATTCTCTTAATTTTTTTTTGTTAAAATTATTTTTCTCCTCAATTTAACCCTTCAATAAAAAAATTTATAGTTGCCTCTAATTTATTTTTTAATATCAATTTTCACCCTAATTCTTTTAATTGCTATTTTTTTATTTTAGATTCTTTTGTGTAATTGATTATTTTCCTGATTTCATCCTTTAATATTTGATTTGTTAAGGATTTGGCTTCGCAACTTTTCTATGCATGTTGTTTTTAGTCTAGCGACTTAGATCATGGTTTAAAAAGTTATCTGGTTCAATATCATTTTTTTATTTTCTTTTCAAATTTTATTTTTTAAAATTAGTTTTTTATTAAAAAAAATTGACTTCTCAGTTTGTTCAATTTCTTTTCTATTATGTTATTTTAATTTCATGATCTGAACCATGTGTTTTATGGGTTAACTTGAGTTGACTCCTCTTTATTATTCAAGTTACATATCTATCATGCAACTTTTGGCTTACTCAAATCAATTTTTCATGTCTCTATTTTATCTAGTTTTTCGTACTTCTAAATGTTTTTTCCCCCATGGTATCGTGGTTTTTTTCTTAAAATTTTTTGTCCATTTACTATCATTGTTCATTTTCTTTTCATCTAATCAAAATAAAACAAAATTATTAATCCCAATGAAAGCTATAATTCAAGTTGTTTATTTCTTTGAAATGCTCTTGTAACACCTAGACATCATTTTCTTGTGGAAAAAATATGTACATGTAATATAGTGCAATCCCATGTCTAGTTATTAACTATAATAAAAGAATTGATGAAAATAGACACCTTTTTTTTCCTTAATTTTTTTATATTTCATCATTTAACAATTGATTAGCTTTGAATTTACTTTCATAATTTATTTTAGTTTGCTTTCTATAAGGTTATTACAACTTCAAACAAACATTATGTTATTTGGTTTATGCATGATTTTATAACTATTTATTTTTTATATCATAAAATTAAGTAAAAATTAGTTTAAAAAACCAAAGTTATTAAACCTGGTAGAATTCATGATTATGATCGTGAGTTTGGCAAGTTAAGCCAGAAAGCCTTGGTCGATCAAATATATCATCATCTCAACATTAAAAAAAAATCATCTTAACAAAAAAAAATATAAAATCAATCTTTACAAGTCATTTAGATAGCTTGTCTTGGTTTAATTTCTATAATATTATTACAATTTCAAACAAACATCCTCGTATTTGGTTGGTGCTTTATTTTATGAGCATTTTGTTATCATATAATTAAGTAACAAATAGTTTAAAAAACATAGTTATCACACTCAATGGAGTATATGACCTGAATTATGAGTTTAATAGATTAGATCGTTCATGAATTGATTTAATATATCATCCTCTCAATATTAAAAAAAAAACCATGTTGAGCTTCTTTTTAAAGCCAATATTTTTATCGGTCATCCAAGACAGTTTTTAGATTCGTTAATTTAACTAGGTCACACCAGCATAAAAAATAGTTTTAAAAAAATATAGTTATTAAGCCTAAATGATGGCCACTGGAGGCTTACATGGTCGTTAACTTCAGGGCCCGTGGGATTAGTCGTGGTGCACGCAAGCTGGCCCGGACACCCACGTTAATCTAAAAAAAATAAAAAATTATTAAATTAATTAATTAACCAATTATCCGGAAAACTCTATTCCAAAGGTATTTTTTAAGTCAACATTTTGCATCCTCCATCGTTGAGAACTTTTTCTATGACTCGCGGGATCAATTACAAGTGGGATTTTTTTAAAGGACGCCGCCCTCGTGTCCTTAACTCACCAAACTTGATGCACTCACATAAGCAAGCCAACGAAAACCACATTATTTGTTACAACTCAGTCAGTGGAGCTTTATTGTTTCTGGAATAAAAATGGAGGTGGGCTAATTTCGTTTTCAGAAAAAGGTGAGCATATCGATCTAGTACAATTCTTAGTAGTGGCTATCCGTGCCTGGGACTGAAACTTGCATGACTTCGTATCAGCTGATCACAGGCGACCATCGGATCCGGGACCAGAACAATTTGTTGAATTATTTTCCCTTTTTTCAGGTTTGATAAAATTTGCCCGTTAACAAAGCCGAGTGCGAGTTACTAGCTAATTTATTACTACATGATCAAACTGGGCAGCAGCAGTGATCGTATCATCATTTCCTTTCAAATAATAAATACATGAAACATATTTCATTGCCTCCAATGCAGCAGGGGCAGGTGGTGAGCATTGTCATCAACATTTTTTTTATTCGATTTGGTTTCGGCTAAAAATTAATAATATAATTATTTTTTTAAGGTTTTGAATCAAATTAAAAATCAGTTTAAATTGTTTGCTGAGCGGGTTCAAACTGAATTTATTTCAGATGGGCTTTTTACTGGGCCTCACTTCTTGAGATTTATTTTGAGTTTTAATTAAATAAAAGGTTGTTTTTTATTTTTCAAGGATAGTTTCAGATTTTTTATAAGGGGCCAGTGTTGTTTCATTGCTTTTCAAGCTATTGAATTATATAATCTTTTACATCAGCTTAAACATTCACAAGTGATATAATTCATCTAAATTGAAAATAAGAAAAATAAATGAAATCTAGAAAATTACTCCACGTGAAAGGAGGACAGCAAAGACTTCTATCAACTCCCAACTCTTAACCATCTCCTTGCAACGAGCCCTCACAGACATAGAAGCATAAGAAGCTTGTCTCAAGCTCGCCATCAGTAGGTGAACTGCATAGCTCATTTTTTAGCTTCTTCGTGCTAGGGGTATGTGATGCAAAGAACTGCCGATGGGACAATGGATGATGGAATCAATAAACATTCGCTCACATCAAGAATGGAAGAATACAAATAGCCCAGCTCATTTAGCTTATGATTTTCTTAAGCTTGATTAGGCTATGGTTCATAGCGGCCATTTGCAGCCCGTTTGTTTCTTGTTTCGAACACGTACTTAAAGCTTTACCAAATGGCTGGCCCTGGTGTGTTTTTTGTGGCCCAGTCACGTGGAATGGAACACTAATGATTGCCACTGTTTCTATTTATTCCTTCCAAATCCAGGTGTGATACGGAGGATTATGGCAGTTCATAATGGAGGCAATGATCAACGAGAAGTAGCTAGGAGGAACGCAAGGGGATATCGATCCCTAAACAATTATATTTCAAAACATTCCACTACCAACTTCATGATAAATTGATAATGGATATAAAACTGATGTTAATTTAATATTGGAATACAAGCAGAACAGAATAAAATCTACATCTCTAGAATAAGTGTAACCATACTGATACAGTGTACATGATTCCTGATTCATCAAGGTGCAATACCATACCAAATTCAATCAGCTAGTGCATAAGCTTCATCTTATAGAATTTGCTAAGACTATTAGACTACTATGTTGTCCGCTATTCAAAACAAGTGTTTTGTCTCCCAGTTGGGAATACTTAGTAGTTAAAATCTCAGATGTTTACTAGATAGGAATTCTTGTACAGGTTGAAACTGCGGAAAAAGGATCTAGGGATTAGAGAAATATTACCCCGATTCACTAAAAACAAAAAAAAAAAGTCTTGTGTTTGGGGTATTTTGATCTTTTTTTATAGCCTGTTAGTTGCTAAATAATTGACTAGGTTGAAAGTTACATGGTAAAATAATAAAATAACCTAATTATCCTTCAAATTAGATTTTTTAGAATTAGTTAAGAGGGGTATTTTATTTTATTTTATTTTTTTAAATACAATAAAATAACAGATTTACTTTTAAAATTAAAACAAAAACTAATTTACATGTACAGGGCCTTTTGGTTTTTTCACTCCATTTTTTCTTCATGGTTATTAGTTCATCAAGGGTATTTTGGTGTTATAATAGAGATTAAATATTAATTAAATTGAAAACATTACTAGCACGCACAAGCTATTTTTATTTTAATTTGTTTTTTATTTTTGTTATTTTTATATTTTTTATATTTTTTAAAAATTTTATTGGTTTTCAATTTTATCTTTCAATGTAAGTTTTTCAATGTAAGTTTATGATATACTATCTTTTCTAATTTAGTACTCATTCTTTTAATTTTTTTTTGTTAAAATTATTTTTCTCCTCAATTTAACCCTTCAATAAAAAAATTTATAGTTGCCTCTAATTTATTTTTTAATATCAATTTTCACCCTAATTCTTTTAATTGCTATTTTTTTATTTTAGATTCTTTTGTGTAATTGATTATTTTCCTGATTTCATCCTTTAATATTTGATTTGTTAGGGATTTGGCTTCGCAACTTTTCTATGCATGTTGTTTTTAGTCTAGCGACTTAGGTCATGGTTTAAAAAGTTATCTGGTTCAATATCATTTTTTTATTTTCTTTTCAAATTTTATTTTTTAAAATTAGTTTTTTATTAAAAAAATTGACTTCTCAGTTTGTTCAATTTCTTTTCTATTATGTTATTTTAATTTCATGATCTGAACCATGTGTTTTATGGGTTAACTTGAGTTGACTCCTCTTTATTATTCAAGTTACATATCTATCATGCAACTTTCGGCTGACTCAAACCAATTTTTCATGTCCCTATTTTATCTAGTTTTTCGTACTTCTAAATGTTTTTTCCCCATGGTATCGTGGTTTTTTTCTTAAATTTTTTTGTCCATTTACTATCATTGTTCATTTTCTTTTCATCTAATCAAAATAAAATAAAATTATTAATCCCAATCGAAGCTATAATCCAAGTTGTTTATTTCTTTGAAATGCTCTTGTAACACCTAGACATCATTTTCTTGTGGAAAAAATATGTACATGTAATATAGTGCAATCCCATGTCTAGTTATTAACTATAATAAAAGAATTGATGAAAATAGATACCTTTTTTTTCCTGAATTTTTTTATATTTTATCATTTAACAATTGATTAGCTTTGAATTTACTTTCATAATTTATTTTAGTTTGCTTTCTATAAAGTTATTACAACTTCAAACAAACATTATGTTATTTGGTTTATGCATGATTTTATAACTATTTATTTTTTATATCATAAAATTAAGTAAAAATTAGTTTAAAAAACCAAAGTTATTAAACCTGGTAGAATTCATGATTATGATCGTGAGTTTGGCAAGTTAAGCCAGAAAAGCCTTGGTCGATCCAATATATCATCATTTCAACATTAAAAAAAAACCATCTTAACAAAAAAAAATATAAAATCAATCTTTACAAGTCATTTAGATAGCTTGTCTTGGTTTAATTTCTATAATATTATTACAATTTCAAACAAACATCCTCGTATTTGGTTGGTGTTTTATTTTATGAGCATTTTGTTATCATATAATTAAGTAACAAATAGTTTAAAAAACATAGTTATCACACTCAATGGAGTATATGACCTGAATTATGAGTTTAATAGATTAGATCGTTCCTGAATTGATTTAATATATCATCCTCTCAATATTAAAAAAAAAAACCATGTTGAGCTTCTTTTTAAAGCCAATATTTTTATCGGTCATCCAAGACAGTTTTTAGATCCGTTAATTTAACTAGGTCACACCAGCATAAAAAATAATTTTAAAAAAATATAGTTATTAAGCCTACATGAGTCCATGATCTAGATCTCCAATTTGACTATTTAAGTTATGAAATTTAAGTTAATCTAATATGTTACTGTTTCAATATATATATATATTATCTTAAATTTTTTTTTAAGTTAAACCATAATTTTACTAGTTATGATTATCCATATTATATTTTAATTTATTAAATCAATTATATCTCTCCTATTTAATTTAATTTAAAACCTAAATCATTTTATATATATATATAAACTCATGGAGATTTTTTTAACTTGCAAAAAATTTGATCCGTTGTGCAACTAGTATATATATATATGAAAAAACTCGCACCATGGAGATGTTTTTAACTTTAAAAAATTTGACATGTATATTAATTATTAAGTATTTAGGAGTGGTACATATAGCGACACAGTAAAATATAATTTTCCACTAGGATCTCAATTACGTCGCTTGCTTTCTGGTTGAATCCAATTTGAACTTTGAAATCGCAAGGGAGATTGCCGTGAATTTGCTTTTAGGGATTTTGCCAGTTGTCGATAAGTGATTTGTCAGCTTTAACAGTCTTGAACTTATATATTCCCACAGGAAGCTGCCTCGAACCCGTGCCCCACGTTTTCCTGTTCGATAGACATGCTTTTCCAACCATTAATAGGATAGTCTACAAACAAAATCAAAAGTAGACTCGTTGAAGTTTCAAAACTTGTGACCTCAAGAAATTTCTTGGACATGGTCAGGGTGGATTACTTTAGCCCCAAATTGACTGCCAATGCCAGCATGTTCTTCGCTATCAAAGATGGAATTTGTCTTATCATTACACGCAAACAAAATTGAACTCCCCTCGGAATTCATACATATCAAAGACAACAGCAGTCTATACCCAAGATCCAACTACAAACAAATAGTTCTTCACGTAAAACTATTATCAACAGATGATCAATACATGAATTAATTATAAATGTACATGAAAAACTCGGCGTTTCCATCTTTCTTCACTTATTCTCTCCTTTCATTCATTTATTTTAATTTTGTTGTACAGTAGTAACACCTAGCTGGCTAATCGATCCAATCTAACAGAAGAGAACACAAAATAAAAAAATAAATAAAAAGAAGGAAAAAGAATAATCAAGAAACAAGATACCAATCAACCCTAGCTAGTGATGACAATCCTTTCCCTCATGGTCCTCGAGTGTACCAACCCTTCCTCAACCTTCTTATCTTTCGGACGACGTAGCAACTTGGACCACAACCCGCCTTTCTTCTTGATCTCATGACAATCTTTATTCCCTCTTATTGAAACCAGAGCCAATGATCTACTCTTGGTGAGAAAAATACTCTTGCCATTGAAGAACGAGGGCAAAGAATATCCTTTACCTTGAGGACGGTATTGAAAACCATGCATTGGTGATGAATAAGAACATGAAGAAGAGGAAGAATAATAGGATGACAATGAAGAAGAGGAGGAGCAATCCATTGTATTAGTGGAGCAACTACGTGAAGTAGAAGCGCTGGTTGAAAGTTGAGAAAGCTTTTCACTTAAACAAACCGAGCAAACACCTGGGGATTGCTTGTGTTTCGGGTGTTTCTTGCACTTACCGTCGGGCTTGGATCGACCCATTGCTTCCTTCGATCTCCACAAGCTAGCCATTACTTTTTTTTTTCGGTTTTGGTTTTGGGACGACCAAGTGACCGCCTTGGTATACTTATAGAAGGTAATGGAGTGTTTGTTTCCACGATAGTTCATGGCAGGAGGTTTCTTTGGAATTTCCTGGTTTAAAATTGCTTTTTTGACGGTTTGTGAGAGAAGTTGACAACCTGGCTGTGAGGACTTAATTGTACGGCTGTGATGGGGAGGAAGATTTGTGGGGTCTACTAAGTCGGTGGCTGTGATGTGTTGGATGGAGGAAGAAGAGTTGGGGGTTGGAAAAAGAGAATTTCTGTAGGGGCGGCGTGGAAATTAACACAAGTTTGCATTGCTAGCCCTCCTTTCGCTCTTTTTATTAATTAATTACCTTCTGCATTTTTTTTAAAATAGAAATAAGAATTAGATAAAAATGAGTCGAAACGGCGCGCCTTACTTGCTACACCAAAGAGGAAGGATCTGTTAAAGCAAATCCTTCGCACGTGGGATTTATTCTACCAATAAGATTTTGCCACGAGAGCTCGACAATCTCACGCTTGCCGTGTCAACATAAAAGAACAAGAATGGCGTTTTTCATTTTCTTGGTCATCTCTCTCTCTCTCTCTCTCTCTCGATATATATATATATATATATATATATATATAGACACACACATATAAATATACAGATACGCTAGTTCTAATTTAAAAAAAAATATTAAGTAATTATAAGCCATTTTTTAAAAATAATATCAAATGATAAAAATAAAATAAAAATAATAATATCAATACGGGTTTATCCATTAAATTTATGATTTAAGTCATTTTAATAAAAACAACAAATTTTAAAAAAATTTAAAACTCAATTCTTAACTAACTAAATATTAAAAAAAAAAATTAAAAAAAAAATAATATACAAAAACATAAAAAAATAGCAATTATAAGCCCCTAAAAAATCTAACCTTGCTCGGATCAACCCATCAAACCTACTAATCAAATTATAAAATTAGAATAACTTAACAAAAAAAATAAAAAAAATCATGAACTTAATTTTTTTTTAAAAATAATGTTTAATATAAGATCGGGATAACTTAATAAAAAAAAATAGAGAAAATCATGAACTTAATTTTTTTAAAAAAATATCTAATTATGAGATGAGGAAAAAAAAAATAATTCCAAAAAAATATTATGCCTACTTTTACTAGCTAATAAAACCTGTGCTCAGGCCATTTGGTAGGAATTATTAAATATAAAAAATTATAAAAATTAATTTTTAATAAATTAAATATTAATTAAAAAAATAATAATATAATAGCAAGTCACATGTGACATCAGGAGATAAAGAAACCATCAAAATAATTTCAACTTCGGGGATGTTTGGTTTCCATATTAGATACTGCGCTTGCTGTTTAAAAAGTATGGGCATCTTCCATTCATTGTCTATTTTACCGCAATAGACAATCAAATGATTTTGTTGGGGAAGAACAAATTGGTTATTACATTATTTCAATTTACTGTGCAATAATCCAGGGTTACGATATTGAAACCCTGACACATATTAGTTTTTTTTAAAATTTTAATATATTATTCATAAACTAACTGGTTTGAAATACTAGATTGTTGGTAAAACATATACTTAGGTTTGGACTTGCTCTTTCATTTTTGGGACGATATAAGTATCATATTGAGTAGCTGCAGTTCATGATTAATCTCACATTACAGAAAAAAGGAAACATAATCTCAAATGAAAAGTTCTTTTTAGTTAAGCAAGAGTCCGTTGATCCAAACCCCGCTTCTTAAAAGAATGAAGGGAAGCATCTATGTAAATAGTCTACAAAAACGAGGATTTTCATTTCGCATGTCAGCTGGCGTTCCTTCTTCCTTCTTTGTTTTATGCATTTAATAATCCCCAAATAGTGGTTAATGATGAATCAAACAGCTGGTTGAGAGGGAGGGAGTCCATGGAAGTCAGCTTTTAACGAATAAAAGAAATATATCCCATGTTGAGAACACTCCCAAACATAGCATGGCATTTAATCTTTTGTTTTTCCCACTCCTAATGGAGATGCATGCGGCTTCCGAATCTCGCTCCTCTTGGACACTTCCTAGCTGTCGAGTAAGATTTAATGTCGAGGAAAGAAAACTCAAAACCATGTCCTAAGTTTGGTGGAAACAACCACTCTTTTGTCTGCCCATTTTCGACTGGGACTTGTTAACAGATCACGCGGAAAGCTCAGTACTTGACAGTGGAGCAACGATACTTACAGTGGCGCCCCATCTGTAATGCAGGATTTATGCTTATGAGCCATCTTTAACCGAACTAATTGAAATTTCCTATCTTGGCAAATGGCAACCCAGATACTCCTGCTTTATTGGATGTGCTTGTGTCTAGGTTAAACGCTATGGCCTCTTTCTGTAACCATACACCGTCCCCACGTCAAGAGGCGCATTTTCGGCAAGAACAATACAATTATGATTCTTGTTGTCGATGACCACCTAGAACAGCTGTAAAGATAATGAATTTGGTTTCTGGTCTGCAAGTGATAAATTTAGTGAATGAATTTGGTTTCTGGTCCGCAAGTGATACATTTAGTGAACTTTTCCATCACTCAATACCCGTATCCATTGTTTTTGTAGTGCACCGGCATGTTTGGAGGTCTGTTTTTGTGGCCAAAGCTGGGGATCGATTCGGATGCCTGGAAAGGTGCTCGTTTAACTTTCATTATTTGTCTTACGGTTATACATTACTGCTAACATATATGATAGTATCAAATAATTATATTTAAAAGTTTAAATTATTAGGTAGGTTTTAATATATAATTTATAAAAATTATTTTTATTTAATAACTTAAATTGTTAGATAAAATTTAAGATATGATTTATATTATTTTTTAATATATTCTTTTAAATAAAAATAATTTAAACTTGATATTTATACGAGTTTATTTTTTTTTGTGTTTTAATTTTTATTAAATAAATAAAAATATTAAGATTTTAAACTCGTGACTAATCAGTTAACAAAACTCTGATATCATGTTAAAAAATTATTATTTTAACTTAATAGATTAAATAAAATTATAAAATATAATTTATATTATTTTTTAATAAATAAGATTAAGCAATAGACTTAAAGATAGAAATCATTGCTCAACATTAATGAGAAAAAACACAGGATCGACAACTAGTCCACCCCCCCTTTCAAGTGCTTCTGACAATGGCACCATAATTTTACACCCAGCTAGAGTTGAGATCAGCAAATAGGCAGCTAGACAACATTGTAACAGATCAGATGTTTACTTTCGCTCTACCTTGCAGGTTTAGATGCTTTAGTTGTTCTAACCTCCGCCGGTTTGAGCTGAAAGTGAAAAGGAAAGTAATTCCAGTCAGCAATATACGCAGAACCTTATCTCCAAAAAATACTTCAATCACTAACTTGAGCAATCAAAATCTTACCATGGGGTATGTATTATTATGGCATATGACCTCGTTTTTTCCTGGTGTAAATGCCAACCATAGAGCTATCACAATGAATACAGACCCTTCTGCTTACAAAGACATTGTATCATGCAATGCTCTGCCCCTCATCTTTTCCTTCATAGAGAGGGCAAAACCTTGAAAATATCAAGATGTCATACAAATAATTGAATCGTGATTTGACAACAAAGTTGGATCATCAAAGTTTCCACTTTCCACGTTTTTCATTGCTATGAAACCTTTGGAAGTTTGTTTAAAGAACATGATTAATTGACACCTTTGAGGTCAAAGTGAAGTTCTTAAAACTTCACTGATATTTCACAATGAAGAAACCAATGTCCATAGCTCCCCCCGATCTCCTCTCCTTCTTTGTTTTCTTCTTCACATAAAAAAATGCCAATGAGCTCGTAACTTCTATTGATCTCGTCTTTTGCTCTGTTTTTTTCTTCAAACAAAAAAAAGAAATGACAACGAAAGAAACAAAAAGAGCACAAAAAAACATGGCCAAAACTTTGCCAACCCTCACGGAATCAAAATGAAAAGGAGTCAAAATGAAAGGGCCAAAGTTGCTTTACAATTAAAGTCCACAGTAACATGTGAGTAGGTAGGTATACAGTACCGCCCACAATAATATGGCCCACCATTTCGTTTTTTTGTTAAAGATAATTGGTGTGGACTCCTCATGCAGGTTTAGAAGATGTTTTGAAGTCTAAGTGGGATAAGAGTACCTTTCTTCCTATGCTTCAGCCTCGGCAGAAAAGGTCATACGTCTGCGGAATCACCAGGTTTCTGATAATATCTTTCAAAGGAAGAGAAGGTTCTAGCTCGTATTGGGGGGCTTCAAAACGCCCTGATGGCAAATTAGAATAGATATTTATTGCGATTTTTGGAGAAGCTTCAAGAGGAATGAAGAGAATCTTGAGGCAGGAAGAATTGCGTTGGTATCAGAAGTACGTCTCGGACCAACTGGGTTTCTTTTGGTAAACTAAAAAAATCATGCTTCCACGGTGATCAGAAGGTACGTGGCGAAATAAAATTGAAGCACTTCTGGATGATCAAGGTTCTTGGATATGGGATCCTGCTAATTTGCGTTCTCTGGTGTTTTCCTTCTTCACTGATCTATTTGCAGAAGAGAATTTCAATGGAGACTCGTTCCCTATCAGAGGCCTTTTTCCTCTTTTGCATGATTCAGAGAAAACTGTTCTTCTTAAGGATGTGGATAGAGAAGAAATTAAGTCAGCTCCTTTTGATATGGGTGCTCATAAAGCTCCTGGTCTGGATGGGTTTCAGGCTCACTTTTTTCAATATCAGTGGCGTACTGAGGGCGATGGTGTGTATCAGTTTGTGCGGGGTATTTTCTGGGCGAGTAAATTTTTTCTGTTGCCGATGATACTTTCCCTACTTTCGGGCCTAAAGTTCAAAAGTTGGATGTTGTTTCTCAATTTTTGGGCTTACTGGCATTGTGAAGTCAGGTGTAAGTTAGTTGTAAAAATTCTGATGAATACAATTAAGCATATTATGCCTCTTCTTGTTAGTCCCAATGAGAGCATGCAGCTTTGTCCAGAGCAGGCACACTACAGATAAAATGTTGCCTTTTTTTTTTTTTTTTATATGGAGTGTCCGGGCCAGCTTGCGCGCACCACGACTAATCCCCACGGTTACCTGTGGAAAAACTTCTGATAGAAACCTTGCCTTTTTTTTTTTTTTTTTTACGTGGGGTATTCGGGCCAGCTTGCGCGCACCACGACTAATCCCCACGACCCACTGAATACCCTGCAAACCCAGTAGGCATGTAAGGCACCGCGGGGGTGACAGACGTGCACGCCAAGGCTCAAACCCAGGTGCAGTGGAAGGAGACAAGCCCCTTCCACCGCTAGGCCAAGCACTGGTTTGCTAAAATGTTGCCTTTTAGAATGAGACGTTCTTGTCCAAAAATTTCCAATCTTTGTTTTGCAGATGGAATGCTGTTTTTTGTGAAGGCTACGTTTTAGCAAATTCGGCTGATCCAGCTTTTTGTGGTGCGTTATGTGCCTCATCTAGTCAGCGGGTTAATTAATACGAGACATCAAAGAAAAGAATTAAAGCAAGGACAAAAAACTTTAGAGAAAGAAGAAAACTAAAAAAAATAAAAAAAAAAATAATAAAAAAAAAGAATTGAAGATATGTAAAATCTACAATATTTTTATTAATTATTAAAATTATCTAATAATTAGAAAAGTAGGATATAAATACTAAAACCCTAACTAGAACAAGCAATTGGGCTTATAACTTACTAAATAAAATACCCAATAATAATTAAATCAAACCCAATAAATAAAGCCAAATTAATAAATCTCAACTAAAAATTTATATAAATTAAACAAAAAAAATAAGCTAAAACCCAATTTCTTAATGGTTTGGGCTATCCTCCATCATCTATGATTATACGCGTGCGTAAATAATTTTTCTGTTTGGTGTCCCCACTAATTCTCCTGAGATTGGAAGAACTCGCCCCCGTCGAGTATAGGTCAAGGTGATTGTGATAACGCACTCAAAGATAAGGGTCAAGTTGTTATGATGTCTCTCTGATAATCCAAATATAGTTTGAATCTGGTCGTCGAGCCTATATACTGGGATTTGCTGAAGTTCATCATTCCTAGTAAAAACAACTTGTGCATTCAAATAAGCATTAATATATTCTTTTTGTGCCAAAGATAATGATAGTGAAGCAAGGGTTTTAAAAAAAGCATAAGGATAGACTATTGTGTTTAATATATAACAAGGTCCTTCATGTCAAAAGTAGAGCTAATATCAAAGTTTAATGGTAATTTAATGACATAATTATTTGATTCAATCATTTACAACATTTTGAATGTCTAGCACTACTTACTTGCAATTTATAATCGATTTTCAAAGGATACCGTTTAGATCTAATCTATATCATGAAATAATCACCAACATTAATGCATTATGATATTTAAGTAAATTACCTCGAAATTTATATTGTTCATTACTTGCTTAAATTTGTTTCATGATCTTAACATGCAAATTATGAATTCTACATGCTAACAACTCAGTTGACTTAGACATCCTATCGTGAGGAGATATGAGAAGGTGTTTTATAGGCTTCTCAGGTTTGTAACTATGAACACTAAATGATTGAGGGTATGGAATAAGACAAACATTGTTTGAAACTTATGTGGATATGGTATAGATACAATCAAGTAAACTAGGATTATCTTCATCTTCCTCATCATTTACATGAGGTAAGGGCTCAGGAAGCTTAACATGTTGCTCTAAACTTATGACGTTCTGGACACTAAGCATGTAGGGTGAGCAATTAGTTAGTTTAGGAGAACTAATATCATGAGACTCTTTTAAGATCATACTTATTTCTATAAGCGATTCTACTAAAGAGTTCCCTAAAATTTTCTTTGCCATTAAAATAGACATATCAAACTCTTTCTTAACCTCATTTTCAAACTCATGTGGACTCATTATACTAAGTCCCTCTTTTTGCTCATTCTCGTCATCTAAGTCACCAAAGCCCTCAAGATTAGGCTCATACGCTTCAACACAATGGTCTTTCTCTTTACTTATATCCTTATATTTTTGGATGACTAAGGGTGTAGATGTGCAATCTAAAAACATATGATTAAAACCTAGACAATTAGTACACTTAACTTTTAAACTTGTCTTAGACACTTTATTGAAAACTCGTTTATTCTTTTCTTTCTTACAAAGTTGGGCATTACTACAATTAGGTTTGTAAGGTGGAGCATTTATTAAAGAATCACTACTTCTAAATTGGGACCTAGTATGGATACTATAAAGGTTCTGATGATTTATCTATTGATTCTTTATGACCAACTTGTAGTCTTTAACTCAGGTACAAGCTTGGTCAAGGGTAGATACACCTTGAAATATAATTTTTTTTCTAAGATCATCATTCAATCCTTTATAAAATCTACGTATAAGTCATGGCTTAATTCTCTCTTATGGCACATCTCATCCTATAATCGTTAAACTGTGTTATATACTCATTGATAGACTTATTCCCTTATCTTAGATTGTTTTATTGGTCCAAAAGTTTATTCCTATAAGATTAAAATAGGTACTTCTCCTGAAGGTTTTGTTTTATTTTGATTCAATCAGTTATAAAAGGTTTACCTCTCATCTATAAACAATTTTCAACATCTCTCCAATAACTTTTAGCTTTACTAATAAGTATCATCTTAGAAAATCTAACTTTTTTTATTACCAGACAAGTTATGTCACTCAAAGAATCAATCCATATTATGAATTCACATATCAAAGATCCAAGGGTCATGATGACCGTCAAAAGTTAGGGCTTATATTTTGTTATGACTCAAGACTCACTCATCAAAGTCATCGTATTTAGAGTAACCTAAATGACAGTTATACTGGTGGTGCTCAGAGTAAACTTGTCCATAATGATTATTCTTGTGACATTTATTGGTCTTTGAATGCCTTATTCGAAAACTCTCTTAGGGCTCAATTCTTTTAAACATATTGATCACCTAAGTTTGCAATCCCTTTTAAATAGTCATAAGAGTGTCACTAAGGGCTGAGTCTACGGTAAGTATAAACTTAAGTTTGGATACTAGATGATCATGACATAAATGCATGTAACACTAACTTATAAATGGAATTGAGATCACAAATGATTCTTGTAAGTAAAATCACATTACAAAAATAAAGTTAATCCTATTTAGTTTTTTTTTTAATATTAATCAAGAACAAATTATGTCAGGAAAATTATAAACATGTAATGCTAGACATTTAAGTGTAAATGATTAATTAAATAGAATGTTATAAGTAAGAACTCACGATTAACAAATAGGAGGTTGACTAAAAAGAATTAATAAAAAAAAGCAAGGTTAGATTTATTTTTAAGGCACAAAAGTAATATTAATATTAACTTTAAATGACAAGTTTAAAACCAAAAAAAAGTAAAAATTCAAAAAATTAAAAGAGAAAATTACATACTAGCAAGACATTGTTAGCAGGAAGCTTGTTGTTATTGATATGGTAGACTGGATGATTTATCTGCTAATGTGACGGATGTGGTAGCAGTTATTAGTGATGTGTGAATTGAGGTGGTAGAAACTGATGACATAGTTACTTAGATTGCAGAAGCTACAACTTGTTAGATGTGGAGATGATGTGGCACTAACTTGTGTGTTATGTTAAGATGACGTGGCTAGTGTGGCATTCATAGGCTGACATAGCTAGTGATGTGGCATCGGTTAATTAATTTGGCCTGGCATCGATTAATTAATTTTGCCTCCAACATCTTCTATTATTGCTAAGTCTTCAGGTTTGCCATGTCTCCTTGTTGTTGTTGCTAATGGCGCAACTTAACTGCTTAAGAAGAGGACAGTTATAGTCTGTTGAAGGTGGTGGTTGTCGCCAATCAATTCTAATACTCTATCTGTTGCTAATGGTTAAGGGCAATGACACTGTGGATGATGGCAACTAAAGATCTGTTATTGTTGTTGAAGAGGATGACACCGGCTAAGGCATTACCTTTACTGGGGTGAACCACTAATCAATGCTAGATATGATGGGTTTGTGGCTGGTTGTGGCTGGTGCTTGTAACACTGATTTGGGTTGCTGAAGATATATCTACTATGGAGACAGCAACTCGGTGTAGCTTTGTGGGTTTCTGATGGCATGAAGTGGTGGCTGGATGTCCAATTTGTCAATAGCAGGGAGAGGGTGAAACTGGTTGATGCACCACTACCAAAGAAGATCGTTTGCTGCTGTGGTTGGTAAGGGTGCCGCTATTGATTGTTGTAATTGATGATGAACGGTGAAAAATATTGATTGCGGCGACTATTAATTGGTGGAGAAGATGAACAATGTATTTTTTTTATTAGAATAGTAGAATTTTTTATTAGATCAAACTGGATCTAAGGTTTAGCATAAATATATAAATCATTTAATTGTAAGAACAATTAAAATTCATGCTTTGATACCAAATTTGATATGGGACAACAAACAAAAAAACTAAAGCAAAAAAAAAAAAATTTAGAGAAAGAAGAAAGCTAAATAAGAAAATAAAGGGAATTGGAGATATCTAAAATCTGTAATATTTTTATTAATCATCAAAATTGTTTAACATTTAGAAAAGTAGGATATAAGTACTAAAACTCTAATTAGAACAAGTAATTGAATGTATGGCTTACTAAATAAAACATCCAACAATAATTAAATCAAACCTAATAAATAAAGCTAAATTAATAAATTTCAACTAAAAATTTATATAAATTAAGCTCAAAAAACATAAATAAAAACTTAATTTTTTAATGGTTTGGATTATTTTTTATCGTCTATAATGATACATGTACGTAAACAATATTTTTGGTTTAGTATCCCCGGTATTAATGCTGCCACAACCAGGGTTTTTTCCTTCTTTCAAAATATTTCTAATCGTAGTGCTAATGAGCCGTTGAGAGTTTTTGGCTATGCCTGTACTTGGGATCTTTGCAGATAGTTTGGCGTTCCTATCACTCATTAAAGGTATCTAAGAATACCTACAAGCATATTATTGAGAAAGTTCGGCAGAGATTGTCTGGGTGGAAGGCAGATGAACTATACCTAGCTGAGAGAATTACGCTGTATCAATCAGTCCTCACTTCTTCGCCAACTTACACAATGCGAACAGTTGCTCTTCCCAAAGTAATTTGGGAGACTATCGAAAATCTCTGTCGAGGCTTTATACAGGGGGGTAATGGTAATATAAGGAAAATTGATGGGCACTGCAAAGCAATTTGGCAGTTTGGGCATTAAGAATATAGAATCTGTAAATAAGGCTTTGCTTATGAAGGTGGCTTTGGGTTTATTGCAGGAGGATAAATGTCCTTGGGTAGAGGTTTTACGAGCTAAATATTCGAGTAATGGCACTCTAATGTTTGGTTTAGTTGCTTGCCCTTCCTCCTCTCCTTTGAAGTGAAAGGCTACGTAACTGTAAAGTTTTACCTGGAGTTTTGGATGGTTGTGCTTGGATAGTCGTAAAGTTTTTGGCAAGATTGTTGGGCAACAGAGCATGATGGTCGGTTGGTGGATCCTGCTTTAATTTTCTTACCAACTAATCAACTCGAGTGGTCTATCAACAAGTTTGTCAACGATTCTGGCCAATGGAAAGAACTGGGAGCTTTTTAGTCACTGTTACCTATGGAAATGGTTCTGAAAATTACTGCCACTTCCCCTCCTTGTGCTAATGCTGGTGAGGATCGAATAACTTGGAAACACCCTCCAAACGAGGTGTTTACAACGAAGTCGGCTTGTGTTTCTTTAGAAGAGCATAAATGGATTGGTTCTCGGAAGATTTGAGACGTTGTTTGGAGATGAAAATTTCCTCCACGGATTCAGTCCCATTTACGGCTTATGGTGCCTGAAAGAAAGGCTTGGCAGATAGTTTTCGGCATTATAGGCAGATGGTTGATTCCCCTTGTTTAGATTGCTCAAAAATGGAGGAGACTTTAGCTCATGTGATTCGTGAAAGTTGGTGGGCGAATCTATTTGGAAGAAGCTGGTAGTTAAGGAAAAATAGCACGCTTTCTTTGTTGGTAACACACAAGAATGGATGCTGCATAATCTCACGTCTGATTTCGGAACTCAAGGTCAGTTATTGGAGTCACGGTCTGGAAACTTGTGAGGTGGAGAAATAGTAGATGCTTTACGGGGATTTATGAGACCAATAATGGTGTGAATGAAATCTTGCTTTCTGTTCATGAGATTTTGCAGGCTAGAGTTCCAGCTTCTGTTACTTTCCACAAGGCTTAGAGATTGATTTTTTGGCGCCCTATTGAAGAGGGACGGTTTGAATACTGATGGGTCTTGCAAGAGTAATCCTGGAATAGCTGCTGGTGGTGGCCTCATTCGTGACAACGGAGGACGATGGATTCATGGGCTTTGTGCCCATTTCACTGTCTAACATCGGGCCATCCATGATAAGCAGCCCAAGCCCTCTGCACGCAATGGTGAACAAATACCCAAATGGGCACAAAAAAATCAATCGAAATCTCATGAACACAAAGCAAAAATCAATTCACACCATTATTCGTCCCATAAATCCCCGTAAATATAATTAATAAAAATCTTAATTCATCACAAGTTCGTCGATAAATATTTAAATTCATCAAATTTCATTATCATGACAAAAATATAAACTCAGTTCATATATTTTATATTTAACTATCTTATTTTATATCTAATTCGTTACATTATCTAATTTAGTTCTAACATTAATTAACAGTACATATCCACCAAAATTCAATAATTATTTTATAAAATAACATATTATCAACTCAAATTCTTAATTAACTTAATTATAAAAAAACCCTAAAACTTTCAAAAAAATCTCTAATTATAAACTCTAATATTTTTTAAATTAAATTAATACATATTAATATAAATTACATTGAATTGATAAAAAAATTATTGAATATACCTCTAAGCAAATTACAGGTTTTCTTTTTAATTTGCTAGCTGTAATTTTATGTTACATCCAGTTCTAAAAAAATAACTAATTCTTAATTTTTAAATTAATAGTTTAAATTCAAAGAATATGATTTATTATGATTTTAATAGATTGAGATAATTTCAATTCTGTAAATCTATTAGTTTGCAGCTCCTATATAAAGTATTGAGCTGAGAGAGGGCA
>NW_011502323.1:0-9357 GCF_000495115.2 Populus euphratica
TTTACATTTTGGGCCAGCAAGCTGTCTACAAGGCTTGTGGTTTGACCCACTCGGATGCTTCACTTCCATCATCCAACCACTTGCTGCCAATTGTCAAAGTCCGACAACTCCACCAAACACAAGTGTAACACGAAAGTGGCTTCCAAGCATCACATTCCAAAGCTGCAACATTTATTCTCGCGCTTCTCTCTGCTGCTGCTCCTGCTGCAAACTTCATAGAATGAACACTGCAAAAAGAGCTGCTCAGCTTCTCTCAACTCAGAACATCAGGTCCCTCTTCGACTCTGTTGAAGCCTTTCTCTTTGACTGTGATGGTAAATGAAGTCCTTTTTCCTCTTCATTTTAAAAAATGTTTTATTTTCATTTATTTGCTAGAAATGGTGATTATGATAGCAGATTTTGTCTTGATTTTGAGTCTGTGAGATTAATAATGTTTGCAGGTGTCATTTGGAAAGGAGATAAACTCATTGATGGGGTCTCTCAAACATTGGACTGGCTTCGTTCTAAGGGAAAGAAACTTGTTTTTGTGACCAACAATTCATTAAAATCAAGAATCCAATATGCCAAGAAGTTCCATTCACTTGGAATCTCTGTTGCTGAGGTCTGTTTCTATGGCATTTTGTTGATAACAGTTGTGTTTAAATCTCTTTCTTGCCGTGTATTTTGAATTTTGTAATGATTGTAGGATGAGATATTATCCTCCTCTTTCGCGGCGGCGATGTACTTAAAAGTCAATAACTTTCCTCAGGAAAAGAAGGTTTGATGCTACTTTTAGACACCCTTTTGATCACGTTTTCAGTTCTTGATTTATGCCTGAACAAATTCTTCGCTGGCTCATAGGATTGACTTTAAATTGTGTTAATACTGGTAATGTTTCGGTGTTGGTGCTATCACAATTTTTACACGACCCAGTCAATGGGTTTGCATCTTTCTTTGAAACTGTGTTTGATTGGATGATAACAAATTGCTGTACAGACGATTTCTTGTGTTTAATTAGCACAGTTAGCTTTGTGTATGCAGTTACTCATCTGTTCTTTTTACAGGTTTATGTGATAGGCGGGGAAGGTATATTGGCAGAGCTACAGCTCGCTGGATATACTGGTCTTGGTGGCCCTGTAAGTCCTCCAAATATTCGCAATTGATTTCAATACATCTTTCCATTCTTGGGCTGTCATCTAGCATACCACTAATGTTTGGAATTGAACAAAAAGTTCATCTTACACACAACTCAGTGGTCTTTTAAACACTGTTTCTTCATTGAAGTTGCTTCTCTCTATTGTCTATTAACCGTGGGCTGCATACATGCTCCCAGCCTTTTATCATTTCTATTAGACTATGCTTTGCATAATTTGTAACCATCTTTCTCCTTCCCTTCCTCACTTTCTCTCTGAGTTTTCTTATCAGCAGAGTGAAATATTCTTGTGTGGCTAGCTACTTATTTTATGCTGGAGAATAGTAGCATAACAAAAGAGTTCACATAACCCAACCTTCCTCGCCAAAAGACAATGAGGAACTATTAGGTTCCTTGAAAATAATGACATAATTTTTCCTCCATCTATAAAAATTTTGAAGGTACCTTTTCCTTGTTGGAAGGAGGCTTACCTTTTTTTCCTCATAGATGGTTCACTTACCACACTTTTATCTTCAACATTGTTCTATCCCTTGCCATTGCAGATGTTCATCCTCTTATCTAACATTGAAGTGTTAGCCATCTTGTCCTTGCTGTTACTTTCTTATAGCTTACATTTAGTCTTGAAGGAAGTGACCCTTTTAACTGTGTTTTTTCTTTAACCAGAACCACAATTTACCATTTGCTCTTGTTTTAAACAATATTCTGCCACCGATTTATTTCAGGAAGATGGTGAAAAAAGAGTAGAGCTGAAACCAAATTCCCTCTTTGAACATGATAAGAGTGTAAAGTAACATCTTGCCTGCAATTTCTTTATTTTGTTCGTTTTGCCTGTTTGAGTTTTGTAATGGTGCAACTCCTGTCTCAGGTTGGAGCGGTTGTGGTTGGAATAGACCCACACATCAACTATTACAAGCTTCAGTATGAGATTCTAGATACTACAACCCCTCATCTACCATGTTAAATTAACTACAGTGTGATTCTCTGTCATGTTCTTTACAAATTTAATTAGAACAAGATGCCCTTACAGCAATTTGAAATTGATGTCTGAAGGCAACAGCAGAGCATGAATTCACTAGTCAACTTCTCTCATATTCAAGGATAAAAATATTTCCTGCAAATTGATCATTAGCTAAGCTGCCAAGGTCGGTATAGGTCTTAGGTATTTCCTTTGTTAAAAAATGAAATGACAATTCAATACAAAATCTTTGTCACATTTATGTTATTCTGGAATTGATTCTACAAGAAACCTCTTAGTTGATAGATAGCAAAATACCAATAAGTACAGAGTTTTATTAAACTACATCCTTATTGGTTTAAGATAAATATTGAATTGGCAGGTATGGAACCTTATGCATACGTGAGAATCCTGGTTGCCTTTTTATTGCTACGAATCGTGATGCAGTGGGACATATGACTGATTTACAGGAGTGGCCTGGTAAGCAATTATAGCTTATATTGTAAGATCATGTGCCTTGCAGTTTCGCCTCTTTAATTTTGGTTCTGGGTTTCAGGTGCGGGCTCTATGGTTGCTGCCATGTGCAGTTCAACAGAGAGAGAGCCTATTGTAGTTGGAAAACCATCAACATTTATGATGGACTTCTTATTACAAAAGTAAGTTTATGGGATACTTTTGCACATTATTCTTCTTCACCCTTTAGCTTCTGTAGATTGGCACTCACACAGATGCATCACCTATTTGGGGGTCTGGATGCCTCAAAAGATGGGAGACACAACTCACTAGGGTTATAACCCCATGTAGAATCATAGGTCCAAACTAACTCCTTGATGCACTGGAAATACTATATGCCAGCAACATAACCATGGATCCCCATTTCATGCTATGACATGATTACAGACTTAGTAATAATTTATACTCTCCTATTTCCAGAAATATTTTGTAAATGATATGCATGGTGCGTCTTCTGTTTTTTAGGTTTCACATCAATACCTCCAAAATGTGTATGGTGGGTGATAGATTAGATACTGATATATTATTTGGACAAAATGCTGGCTGCAAAACTCTCCTAGTTCTTTCAGGTAGACTGATTTCTCTTGTTTCTGCAGTTCCTCTTTTCCGAAATAGAATGTTAACTCAAATCATGCTATTGCTGCAACTTGCAGGGGTAACAACTCAAACCACTCTTCAAGATCCATCAAACAGTGTCCAGCCAGATTATTATACAAGCCAGGTGTCTGACTTGCTTCACTTGCTGGGACCATAACCTCATTACTCGCCTGCCTGTCATTCGTACCAGCATGTTAACAGTGCTGGTAGTCGATTCCTATTTTGACTCTATTAAGTCTCAGAGTTACTGAACGTTTTTACTGGCGTTTTCTCACCTTTGATGCCACTTTCTCAGCATTTGAGAAAAATAATAATGCTATCACCGTGCTGTTTCTGGCATGCAAAGCTATGTAGCAGAAACACTTATAAATGCTTATTCATAGAACCCTTGAAGTTCTTAATTACAATCTTTGCATCTTACACCAGTTTCCCAGTGGTAATCTTAAAGATATGCTGCTGTGAGTTAATATGCTGAACTGAAGGTGGAGTTGGATGTAGAATCACAGATTGATTGAGGAATAGGCTGCCGAATTCTGAAATTCGTCTGAAATTTTTGAATTTACGCCCTCCAAAAGGAAGGGAAATTTTGTTTATACTACGATTTCAATGCAAAAGACTTCATCCAAAAAAGACATAATGGCAAGGCTTCATTAACTCCAAAGCTACTCATGTTGCTTTCATTTTATCCATTAACACTTGATCTCAGGTAAATATGGAAGATTACTTTCACATGCTAGGAACTTATTATAGATAGCTTCATCATGTGGCTGCAAATTCATGGTCCCAAGTACAGAAAAAACAGCTCCATACATGTGCTCTTTAGAACAAGGTAAAGGACATTCAAGGATGGGAAGAAAAAAATTGAGGTCTCTTATGAAGGATGAACCTTTTTAGAGGAAAGTCCCTTCCAAGCTGTTTTCATGGAAGCAGTGGCAGAATTAAGTGCAGCCTCCATATACTTCTTAGAAGCAAAAGTAGCAGCTTTCTCCAAAAGGTTTCCCATTTTCCTAGCACTCTCAGCAGTTCTTTCTAAACTTTCCAGTTCACTCATCGCCATGCGTTCCATTTCCACTTCAAACCTCCTAAATTCATCCATGGCACTTTCCATGTCTGAATCAAGATAATCCTCAGCTTGTTGCACAGCTACTTCAGCTTCTTTGACTTCCATTTCTTGTTCGAGTTCCATTGCTACCCATGACTTGTACGCCTCTATCTCAAAGAGTTTCATTAGGTCATCAATGGAGGAGGGATCGTAGTTTTTGTCTTGGCAAGCTTGGTTGGAGAGCAAGGTGAATTGGTAGAGAAGAGCTTCCATTTTTTTTTGTTACTGTAAAGGCTGAAAATAGGGAAAATGATGCGGATCTTCCTAGCTAACGTTCAGTGTAGAAGGTAAACCACCAAAAAGGTTGGCCTAGTGGGTGGAGAATCATGGATCTCTTCCTCTGGACGACAAATTTACGTTTCTTAAATTCAAGCAATCAATCCTGACCGTCCATCAAGTTCCTTTGCTGTCATGACCAAAATTATTAACTTCAAAAGTAAAATGATATTTTCCTCTGTGCATGGGGTCGGGCCACAATTATGGATGGCTTTTCTTATCTCGTGTAGTTAATGGAGTGTACAATGGGGTCCCTGCACTTGACTTTGTCAAAGAATCATCATTTTGATGTTTTCCTGTATATTTTAACACTGTTATCCATGATTTAACAAATCTTATCGGCATCAAAGAACCTAACAAGTATCACTACACATTTCTTGAGGATCCTAACAAGTTCCTCACATAGCCAATAATTATTTTCTTTCGTGACAAAGGGTTGATGGATGAAGAACCTTCCTTCCCTGCAACCATCTCTTCATGCACAATGTGACAAAGGAACACAGTGTGCATCTCACCTGCCATTACCTGATCCATAGTGACCATTAAAGAAGCTGGTGAAAACAGAGGTTAAAAAATGACGGTTTCAGTAAACAAAACAGAGGAACTAGTGAAACAATGGGAAAACTGCAGCATAGATTGATAACACAAAGACAGAAAAGAGACCAGATCGTAGCGTATGAATCAAGAGAGGGAAGAAAAGTCTCTCTCTGCTAGGGGAAAAAAAAAAACATCAACCCGCCAGAAAACCTATATGGATAATAATATAATGCTAATGGTTTTTTTTAATTTTCTCCTTTAACTCCAATATTTTTTTTTTAATAAAAAAGAGAACACTTCAACCAGAATTTTTTTTTGGATCAATTCAACCTGCAAGTTGATACCGTACAACATTATCCACAAGATGATTATATTTGGAAGCCAAGGCCCTAGCTAGTCCCTCTCAATGTCGTTGGTCCACCATAACGGATTAATTAATCTTGTGGTTTCTCGGAATTCATTGTTAAAGCCATTCAAACACTAAGAAACGTGTCAATTCAAAGGTCATAAAAGGATGACTACTGTAAAGAGAGAACACGGCTGAATTAGGTTAGCTTCATACCCTGTCTTGATTATATATAGGGTTCCGGAATTCTCAAGCACACAGGAGAAAAATAATTCTCAAGAGTTCACTATATAATTTGCAAGCTTTTTCCTTTTTTGCCCTGTGTAAAAGGCAAAGATGAAGTTCAATAAAGAGACCAAGATGCTTGCCATTGTGACAATCATTGCGCTACTGATAACATCAGCAGCAGCTAAAAGGGGCGGAGGTGGTAGCATTGGTGGTGGAAGTAGAGGTGGCAGCTCAGCAGGAGGTGGCACCCGAGCAAGAGGAGGTAGCCCTGGATTACAAAGCGGTGGGGTCCTCTCTGGAGGGAGGGGGACAACTATCCCTGTTGGAGCTGGTGGTGTTATGCCAATAGTAAGGGGTGGTACCCATGCCGGAGGACATTCTGGCTCTGCCTCTCTTGCAAGGGATGCTGCCCCCATGTTTTTGCATGCTCTCGTAACTCTTTGGATATTCTTCTGATTTCTTAGTTAGATATATATATATATATACAAGTCTTATGATAGGTATCTGTTTCTCAAAAGTTCGTGTTTTGTAAATACATCCCTTCTTCATTCATTGTTGATCCTGCCTCCATGGTTTTTCTCTAAAACTTTGAATTGATAAAGGGAAAAATCGGAACTTAAGAAAGAAACAGCGAATGTTGTCATCGAATAAATCCAAGCTCTCAAGAATCAAGGAACTAAATTATAAGTTATCAAACACAAACGATGGAGTTATATGAAGATTTCAAGACTCAAGGATGAAAGGATACTCTACTCATTTCTTGTCTTCTCATCATGAGGAATTATTAATGGCAGAGAGTATGCAAGAAGACCCACAGCTGGCCCCTTTTGCAAGTCCCAAATCTCCTTCAGAAGAACACAAGCATATGTTAGGTGGACAAGGAGAGACAGATGAATCACCAAGCCTTCGAGTCTCCAAACCTTCCCTTGTAACATATGAAAGATGGGCTTCATTTCCAGAATTCCAGTAGTGATTAAAAATAAATAAATATGGAAGATCTCGATAGTTTGTCATGACGCAGCAGTAGACGTCTAATTGGACGACGTCCTAGCTAGCTCCAATCTTTTAGAAAATAAGAATAATAACATAGAATTTCCTATAAAAAATTTACTAGTCGCTTCCTCCCAAGAAACATCCAAGACGATTGTCATCCAAAAGTAGCAAATATGTTATCAACACGGTCTCTTCTTTCCTGGAAGAAACATCATCACATCACGCGTCTCCTTAATCAATAAATCCCTCCTCTGTCTCCCTTCTCTTACACTGGTCCCTGCAAGAGTTTATAGGCAGTTCAAGAAAAGAAAAGGAAAATATTTTAATCAATTTCTTGTGTTAGTACCATTAAACAAGCAATCGAATTCGAGGGGGGTGATTGTTGTTGTTGTTGAAAAGATATTAAGATATGTATATGAAGGTGGCTTCAGCAAGCAAAGGGAGCAAGATACTTCTTCTCCTGGTGGTGATCATTGGTTTGATGGTAACATCAGCAGTTGCTAAAGGCGGTAGAGGTTTTGGAGGCGGTGGTACCTTGGGAGGCAGCAGAGCTGCTGGTACCGGTGGAGTTATTGGTGGGGCTAGGGCCACTACTGGTGGCGAAACCTCAGCTTCAGTGACATGGGGTCCCACTTCCACTTTTTGGCTACTTCTCATGAATTTCATATTCTTAATGGTTTAATTCAATCTGTGAAAGACACCTCTCTCTAGTCTCAATTCTCACATGGTCTGGCAAAAGGCCTCTCTTTAGCTTGTTCTTTATTTCTTTGTCGCAGAGCATTAATTTATTATTAACAAAAACTTAAAGAGAATAAATTGTTAGGGCCGTTTATTAATGGATAGTTGTTATTTTGTTTAAGTATTTTTTATTTATAAATGTATTGAAATAATTTTTTTATTTTTTAAAATTTATTTTTAGATATTAATTAGTAGAACAAAATAATATGAAAATTAAAAAATTAAAACAAAATTAATTTTTTTAAAATATTTTTAAAACACACAAATAAATAAAATTTTAATATAAAACGTATTGAGGCATGAGAGTAAAATTACTCTGAATTGTAATAACAACAACAAGTGTAATTAATATATATATGCGGGCGCACTCGACCTCATCAAACCCTAATCTTTCTTGTCGTCTCAACATCAAAACGCATGCATGATTAAATCATGATCTCTAGTAAAAATAAAAAAACAACATTAATCGATCAAGATCGCTTGCGAGTGGTCCATTCTCACATGAACGGAGAAACTACTTCAGGGCGGCGGCAGGCCTCCAAAGAATAATCTCACCCTCAACCTCGTCAACTCCATCATCATGGTGGACAGCAGCAACATCATCCTTCATTAGAGGTTTCTGCAGTGTTGTTAACTCAAGCTCATCACATAATTCAGCCACCAACTCATCGAAATAACTCCAATCTATCTTGAATGGTTCGTAGACATCATAAAAACAATCATGGTAATGGAACACATTATTGTTCACTACTGTCTCGCCTGCTTCTGCATTGCCATGCTCAGTCGTGCAGACGTCGTAAAAATCATCGTAGTTGAACACATGAAAGGGAGTAATAGATGGTATGATTTGTTCCCCTCGCAATATTCTATCAGCATATGCTTGATCGTACGAGAAATAGCTAAACCCCATGGCTAAGATCGATTACAGGGAAAACCTACGCACCTCTCGCTAGAATAACGAAGAAAGTAAAGAGAAAACCTGCTCGTCAACAATTTAAGGATATGATAAATTCTTATGTAAACAATCCATGTGTGGCCGATAATATATATATGTTGGCTAAGGTTTGAATCAGTATCGTATTCGGATTGGTCTCCTTAACTACCTTCTGGTTTGTGAGGCGGTCTTGAATCAGTTCCCTAACTATATACTAATTCTCATTTGGATCCCCTGAAACCACCAAGATTTTCAATTGGGCCTCAAGATCGTAAGGCATTCCTTCAATGAGTGTCGTTGTCTTGGACTGTTAATGTTTCTCTTCTGAACTCCTTATATCATGTAATAAAACGGTGCCTTTTTGTGTGAAATGAGGAGAGTTTAAGCGGAACGTAGATGCATGACACAATATGAACCAAATTAAAAAGAATAATTGCAAACATAATCTATGATTTTCCTTGTCACTTTATTAAATTCCTGTGATATATATTCATAATTGTAGATTTTTTTAATCAAATCCCTAATTACTCATCTATAACAACCCTAATTATATAAACTCAAATTATATGATATATATTTGCAGTTACTATATATATATATATATATATATATTATTGAAATTGACACGACTAAAAGATTGATGTCTTCTCCCAAGTGTAAGAGTGTCAAAGTAATAAATAACCCGGCAAGACCGGGATTGAACCACAAGGAAGTTAATTGTATAAAATATAGATCACAATAATACAACAATAACAATAACAATAACAACAACAACAACAATAATAACAACAATAATAGTAGTAGTAGTAGTAGGAGGAGGAGGAGGAGGAGCAACAACAACAGCAATAGTAGTAGTAATAAAGAAAAAGAAGGAGAAGAAGAAGAAGAAAATGAGAACTTTGAGATGAAATATTAACGTAAGGATTAAATAATGATAACAATAAATGTCAAGGTTAGAGGATCCATTAATGGTATGTCAAACAAGTATAGTATAAACTCTTATTAT
>NW_011502323.1:10960-16213 GCF_000495115.2 Populus euphratica
GAAAAATAAATAAACAAAATAAGAACATAAATAAGATAAAAGTTAACTAAGTAAATGAAAGGTATAAACTTGATATTAATGAAAGCAAAGCATAAACATTACAAAAAATACAAAAAGAGAAAGCAAGAGCATAATCTTGATCTGGAAATCAAGATGCCTAAATGCATGGAAAATGCCTCCTTTTATAGGTCAAAATTGAAAACTATTAATTTGATGATGACTCATTGATGAATGGGTGACCAACTCTTGAATTGGTGACAATCCTTATCTTCTCTTGTCTGCCCAAAACATCATTGATAACATCAAAATTGAAGCCACTTGAAAACATAAAAGTTTTAGAAAATTATCTCATCTTTCTTGTGTAAAAACTTTAGGTCATTTGGACTTCTAGAACACCAGATATAGGTCAAATACTAAACAGTGCTCGAACTAGAAGACAGATTTTGATTTTTTTGTTGTTGCTACAGTTTAGATTTGAAAATGACCTTTTTAAGTCTTGGGCTCTATATAAAAGTTGTAAGTCTATGTCTTTCCTTTCCATCCATATAAAGTAAACCTAAACTTGAGATCTACAACTCCAGATATAACCCAATTATCGAACAGTGTTCCGATTTGGATTGCACCGACATCTCTTTTTTAAGTTTGGCCATCTCTTTGTCCATTCAATTTCAGTTCTTAAATTCATCAATCAATCCTTTTATTTATGTGATCGGCCTGCATTTAAAATGAACATTTACCACAAATTAAAGGTATCTTGTATTATTAGATACGTTATTATAAAACATATTTTAGTTAAGGAGTTATTGATACTTCAAGTGCAAAATGATGATATAAAACCATGATAAAAATGCACTTGTACTAATCAGACATAGAGCTACAACTTTTATGAAACCCAAGATAACAGAGTTTTCTTTGAATTTTTTTATACCAAGTTAGTGATTCAATTCTTTCTCAACCTTTAATGTCAATCACAATTAGGTTCCATCATTTGGACTTTCAAACCTCAACAGTATATTTCATTTCTATTTTCTATAGAATAATTACTTAAAGCTAATTAATTCATAGCATGCATCGTTTGTTTAAATAAAAAATAATTTTGCTCAAAATATGTAAACAACCTACCATAATTCAACATAATAATAAAAACATTATAAATTACATCATACATAAATTAATAAATTAAACCAACTTCCATTCAATTTTTTCATTGATAAGAGATACAAGAATTCCTTGTCTCTTTATATTTTGCTGGAAATACACTATATTTATCTTTTGTTGGAGGGTAGATGATCGACGCGACCCTGCACACATGCGACAAACATGATCACATTAAACATGACTAAAATTTGCACATTTCCAAAAACAAAATTGATTAAGGGAAAATATTCATGTACATTGAAGTAATTATTGCATCATTGAATGAATTATCTTATCCTTAGTAACTTAATAATTTAATAAAAAAAAATTCAGTTAAAAGATAAAAATTACAAAAAAAAAATACCAAAAGTGTTTCCAGCAAACCCACATAGTTAACTGCAATATAAATCAATGTAATTTTACAATTTATCTATTACATCGAATAATTATCTCATTAACCTAGAAGTTAATTCTCTTAACATATCCATTCATCAAAGTATTATTTATAGTAACTAGAAAATAAACTTTTTGATTCACCCATTCAACACGGCATTACACTGCTAAAAATAGAGCCTATTAGCAACTAACTAGTCCATTGCAGATAATATTAAAATCTGTTGCTAATAAAACTCGACAATGAAATTAGCAACAAATAATTTTTGATGCAAAATATATTCTAATTTTTTAGCAATGGATTATCAATTGTTGATTGTTTAGTAACAAATTATATGTTGTTGAAACTCGGTTGCTGAAATTCAGTTGTTGATTGTATAAATCAACAACGGATATTCTATTTTTATTTACCATTGCTGATCAACAATGGATATTGCATTATTGATCTGTTGCAGATTAGCAATGGAAACTTTGTTGCTGATTCGTTGTTGATTTGTCTGAATTTTTTAAATTATTTTTCCCATCTATTGAATTTTTTTCATTATTTATGGATATTTCAAAAATTATAGATAAATATGCAAAGAACATAAATTAATACTAGAAATTATTTTATAAAAAATAATAACTCAAATAAAAATAAATTTCATAATAAATTTCTAAAACTCTTTAAACTTACGTCAAAATAGATAAGTCACAATTTAATAAATATCTTCTATCATAAAGGTGGTGATTGGGATGGTGGTGGAAACAAACCAAAACAATGCTAACCATCATAAGATAGGATCGGTATATGGTGGTCAAGACCTAGGTAGATATACTAGATTAGACAAGGAATACATAGGCGTCGTCATCTATGGAGCCACATGTGACGGCATAGATGAAGTTATAGCTGCCAACATACCTTGGTCAATATTTGATGCCCAAGATTGGTATCCCATATTATAAAGAAATTTTCTAATTGAGGTCATCTCCTATTGTAATGATAAAATATGACCATCTCTTTTCTTTATTTGCTCTTTTAATGCCTGAATTGATGAGCTAGGAGTTGTTGACTCCATCGTATAAGATTGTGATGAAGCACTCGTACTAACCATGGATTTCAGCATAACCGATGCACCATATATTCTACCCTTTTGTAACTCTCATATAGCCACATATCAAACTGCTCCATCAAATGAAGGATGATTTTCCTAATCAGCTCCATATCTTGAAATCATCTTTTTTTTTTATAATTCTCCAACAATAAAGTTAAATATAATAATAAATTCATTTAAATTTTAAATAATATTAAATTATATTAAAAAAATACTTACAACAACTTGTTTAGACTTGTTATCTATGAATGTTCCATGCTGCTTGACACTCTGATGCAACATTGAAAACACATCATCCAATAGAGGTTCTTTTCCAACTGTTTTTTCTTGCTATCAACAAATAAAAAATATTATAAAATTTAAATATAAAAATTTAAAGTCTATTATAACAAATATAAACAATGCTCACCATGCTAGCTCGATATGATGTAAATGACACCGTACCTCCAGAATGAATGCTTAATTTACCATTTGTTTCAGTTAGTCGATTATTTCTTGTAGATTTTAATCTTCTTTAAAATTCTGGGATGGACCAAATTTCTTTACTCATTTTATTTTAATTATAATTTTAAAAGTGTTTGCCCAACTAAGTTTTTAGTAATCTAATTAAACCAAAAAAAACTTGATCCTAACTTAATTGGATGAACACCAATGAAATGAAAAAAATAAGTAAAACATCCATAAATTGATGAAGCCCACTAAAAAATGCATTCTCTTCTACAATAAAATGTCATGTCACTAACAATAATACATCTAGATATTTTGTAATTGAAATGACTAAATTTAATAATGATGTTGTTACATATAAAATATAACATAGGTGAATGTAATTGAAAAAGAAAACAATAAAAATCAATGAGAAAATGTAATTGACTCTAAGAAAAAGTAAAAATAGAAAAGGGTTATTATTATTATCATTAATGTATTTAGATCTTTTGTTATTCTAAAATTAATAAAAAGTTTTAACCTGTATTAACAAACCTGGAGGAGTAATATCCACAACTCAAAAACTTAACAACTTCAAATACAAATAAGTAATATGATGTGATGATGGGTTCAACAATATGAAATTAAAAAAAAAACGAGTAATAGTAATAGTGTTAAAAATATGTTATATAATCTTTTTCTTTCCTTGAAATGAAGTTTTTAAACCTACACTTAAACAGATAAATAAACATCTGGCCATTTTAGGTGTTATATAATGGGTTACTCTATATACTAAAAAAAAATAAAAAATTTCATCTAAAACCAGTTAAAATATGTTAACTCTATTGGAAGTACCAAACACAAATTTAGAAATTTAACACTAAAAAGGATGAAAATCGCTCAAAGAGCTACCAAAATAAAACAATCATAAATGCAGAAATTTCTTTTAATTTCTTGATCATTTGAACTTTTTTGTATTTGAAAAAATACAAATATTTATCATCAATCCCTACTTTTAACATAATAGGTTGGCAATGATTTCAAACCAAAACCTTAAACTACTATAATAAAGCCCGCTATACCACTATTATTCTTTATATGTAAACAATGTTTGTGAGTTTATATTTATCTTTATTGCATGTAACTGTACAATTGAATTCCTAATTTCCTTTATTTCTGAAACATTCTTCATGCTCTGTTCAACGCAAAGCTCAACTCCCATATCTATTTATATTTATTTTTCATACCTCACCCAGTTAATAAATTTAAAATAAAATACATTACATTAACAATTAAAAAAATTAGCATGTGATGATAGCCATATTTAATAAATAATTTGCAAAAAATAGAACAAAATTATTCTTCTCATCAATAAAATTAGTTAATATAATAAAATATATTCTCTCAAAATTTCAAACAAAAACTCTTAAATATGAGTTTCTAATTATATCTATCTTAATTTGTTGTATTGTATTCCTTGCAAAATAAAATTTATTCTTTGCAAGTGGATTCCTAGAAGTACAACATAAAAGAAGTTAAAGAAAATAAAAATAGGGTTATTAGAAAAGGATGTTTTGGAATTACATATTCATGAAGAACAATTTAAAAGAAAATGACAGAAAATGGGATGAGTTTTCAAAAAAAGAAAGAAAGGGACAAATTGATGAGGTTAGGGTTGTTTATTTGAAGAATGAAAGTTGTTTGAGTTTGAGTTTGAGTAATTGTCTCCTCCCATGTGAGATTATGTTTCTTTTTTTTGCAAGATATACCTATAGCAATTAATTATTAACATGTTATTATTATTATTATTATTATTATTATTATTATTATTATTATTATTATTATTATTATATAATTCAAATTCTATTCTTCTCTTTTTATCAGCACAATGACTTTTTATTTGGAGAATGAAAGGGACAGATCGATGGGGTTAGGATTTTTAATTTTTCTTTTTTAAATTTCATATATCATGAAATAAAATGATGTCTTTTTTTTTGTGAAATTTGACTATATAAGAAAGGTTTAAGTAGAACTTCTAAATTAAGAGATGGATGACACAATATGGATCGAATTGAAAAAAACAATGATCTGGGTGACACGACTAAAAGACTGATGTCTTCTCCTAGGTGCAGGAGTGTCGAAGTAATAAATAACCCGGCAAGACCAGGGTCGAACCACAGGGAGGTTAATTGTACAAATTATA
>NW_011502323.1:17171-18977 GCF_000495115.2 Populus euphratica
CCCAATTACCGAACAGTGTTCTGGTTTGGATTGCACCGACATCTATTTTCTAAGTTTGGTCATCTCTTTCTCCTTTCAATTTCAGTTCTTATATTCATCAATCAATCCTTTTATTTATGTGATAGGCCTGTATTTAAAATGAATATTTACCATAAATTAAAGGTATCTTATATTATTAGATATATTATTATAAAGCATGTTTTAGTTAATGAGTTATTGATACTTAAAGTGCAAAATAATGATATAAAACCTTGATAAAAATACACTTTTAAGTATTAATCACTGGGTACTCCATTGAGAGTTAAGTCATAGTTGGAGAAACAATTTAAGGTTTCCTTATCAATTTATTAAATTCATACTGGGAAAGGGATGCGTTGTTAAGATTATTCAAAAAGAAGATTTGGTTATAAGCAAGGCAAAGATTTTGAATCACTCATGTAATTATGAATTACCGAACCATGAAGCCTCCATATTTTCCTTTATAATAGATGAAAGATGGGCTTCATTTCCAGTAGTAATGAAGAAAAAACTATAAGATCTCTGTAATTTGTCATGATGCAGCATTAGGAGTCTAATTGGATCAGAAGGGGCAGCGTGTTTAGACAATTGAAAAATATTTAGTTAATTTGTAATAAAACCGACCACCAAGAAATTGTCCTTCTAGCTACATCCAATCCTTTTGCAAGTCCCTTTATATTATTTGTAATAGAAAACGAAGGAATTTCCTATAAAAAAAAAAAATGGAGGTCCCTTCCTCAACCATCCATCCATGTCCAAGGAACATCCAACACAAATGTCATAAAAAATAGCAAATTAAGCAAATATATTATCAACACGGTCTCCTCTTTTCCTCGAAGTAATTAATCCCATCACATCACACGTCTCCTTAATCTGTAAATCCTTCCCGTGTCTCCATTCTCTTACACGCAGCCCTGAAAAAGTTTATCGATAGTTCAAGAAAAGAAAAGGAAAATATTGTAATGATCAAGTGTTTGTGTCATTACCATAAACAAGAAATCGAAGTGGGGTGGTTGTTGTTCCGCTGTTGTATAAAACAGCTGAGATATATGAAGGTGGTTCCAGCGAGCAAAGTGAGCAAGATACATACTTCTTCTGGTGTAATCGTTGGTTTGATGGTATCGTCATCAGCTGTTGCTAAAGTCAGTGGAGGTTTACGGGCGGTGGTTTCTTGGGAGGCCGCAGAGCTGCTGGTACCGGTGGGATTTATTGGAGGGGCCGGCTAGTATTACCATTGGTGGTAGAAACTCAGCTTCTGTGGCAGTGGGGTCCTACTTCGACCTTTTGGCTACCTTTTACGAGTTTCATTTTCTTGATTGTTTAATTCTGACACCTCTCTCTAGTCTAAATTCTCACATGGTTTGGCACTCGGCCTGGCCTCTCTTCAGTTTATTATTCTTTGTTTAATTACGTGTTGCTTATGAGAGCATTTATTATTCTGAATATTCAGTCTTTCATATAAATATTAGATTAGAGATCTCTGATCGCTTCAACTCTCCGCTTGATTTAATTGAATCAAGTTTGATTGAGTTTTATAACTATGGTGGGGAATGCAATATTGTTAAAGAAAGAATTAATTAGGAGATTGGTGAACTAACTGAATGATATATATATAATTTGTATGGCTCAATTTAATTAATTAATTGTTTTTTCCTTTCAATTTAATCTAAGAAAATCACGATAAATCTAAATCGGAAACGCAAGATCTATAAGAAATAAATAGATCCCAAAACACAAAAAAAAAAAAAAAAAAAAAAAAAAAAAAGAAAGAGGGTTCGATGTTAACGC
>NW_011502323.1:19533-20489 GCF_000495115.2 Populus euphratica
GTAAGCCTCCAGTGGCCATCATATGAGCAACCAAGAACTCGAACCTGAGACCACAGAGGGAGCAAACCCCTTAGTCCCAAGTCTTTACCACGTGGTCACCACCTAGATGGGATCGGGTGCCGGCCCTTTGTTTTGTTTCCTGAAGCCAGGAGGGAGGGAGACAAAATAGATGGTATGCTTTGTTTCCCTCGCAATATTCTATCAGCATATTCTTGATCGTACGAGAAATAGCTAAACCCCATGGCTAAGATCGATTACAGGGAAAATCTACGCACCTCTCGCTAGAATAACGAAGAAAGTAAAGAGAAAACCTGCTCGTCAACAATTTAAGGATATGATAAATTCTTATGTAAACAATCCATGTGTGGCCGATTATATATATACGTTGGCTAAGGTTTGAATCAGTATCGTATTCGGATTGGTCTCCTTAAATACCTTCTGGTTTGTTAGGCGGTCTTGTATCAGTTCCCTAACTATATACTAATTCTCATTCGGATCCCCTAAAACCACCAAGATTTTCAATTGGGCCTCAAGATCGTAAGGCATTCCTTCAATGAGTGTCGTTGTCTTGGACTGTTAATGTTTCTCTTCTAAACTCCTTATATCATGTAATAAAACGGTGCCTTTTTGTGTGAAACGAGGAGAGTTTAAGCAGAACGTAGATGCATGACACAATACGGCTCAAATTAAAAAGAATAATTGGAAACATAATGTATGATTTCCCTTTTCAATTTATTAAATTCATATTATATATGTTTGTAGTTGTAGATTTTTTTATTCGAATCCTTAATTACTCATCTATAACAACCTCAATTATATAAACTCAAATTATATGATATATATTAATTATATAAACTCAAATTATATGATATATATTAGTAGTTACTATATTAAAATTAACATGACTAAAAGATTGATATCTTCTCCCAAGTGCAGGAGTGTCGAAGTAATAAATA
>NW_011502323.1:20671-22087 GCF_000495115.2 Populus euphratica
TAGTAGTAGTAGTAGTAGTAGTAGTAGTAGTAGTAGTAGTAGTAGTAGTAGTAGTAGTAGTAGTAGTAGTAGTAGTAGTAGTAGTAGTAGTAGTAGTAGTAGTAGTAGTAGTAGTAGTAGTAGTAGTAGTAGTAGTAGTAGTAGTAGTAGTAGTAGTAGTAGTAGTAGTAGTAGTAGTAGTAGTAGTAGTAGTAATAAAGAAGGAGGAGAAGAAGAAGATGATGAGAACTTTGAGATGGAATATTAATGTAACGATTAAACAATGATAATAACAAATGTCAAGGTTAGAGGTTCCACTAATGGTATATCAAACAAGTATAGTATAAACTCTTATTATTGAATTGGAAACCACACACAAAGGAGGTTCCAATCAGATTATATATTGTTAACATGATTACATTAGTCATCTTATTCAATTAATGCTAATACTTGTAAATCTCGTCAAGCATTCATGATTATAACTTATGTTAACAACAAATCAAGTTCCTTTCATAGCTCAGGTGTCGGTTATACCATACATTATGGGCTATGAAAGTGCCAAGCATTTGTTGTACCAAGTGTTATACAACATAAATCAAGATTAGTCATTTAACAAGTAAAGTATTAAAGAGTGAACAAGATAGCAAATATAAAACATGTTAGTATCAAACATTAAAGTCCATATTAAGTTTACATTATACTTATTCTTACACCATTAGTGTAACCTTTTCACCTTGACATAATAAACTTAGCTAAACATAATGAAAGAAAGGAAAATAAATAAACAAAATAAGAACATAAATAAGATAAGAGTTAACTAAGTAAAGGAAAGGAAATGAAAAGCATAAACTTAGTATTAATGAAAGCAAAGCATAAACATTACAAAAAATACAAAGAGAGAAAGGAAGAGCATGATCTTGATCTGGAAATCAAGATGCCTAAATGCATGGCAAATGCCTCCATTCTCTTACATGCAGCCCTGAAAAAGTTTATCGATAGTTCAAGAAAAGAAATGAAAAATATTGTAATGATCAAGTGACGTAGCGGAAGTCTATTAATAAAAAAGATCACCCTTTTCTTTTTTGTGTTTTATTCAAGTTCATGAACAAGAAAAAAAAAACACTCGAATTCACGAGTAAAAAATTACTGTTTCTGAATGATAATTCTTATTCAATAAAATTAAAAGTGTCTTTCAACAAAAAGGTAGCTTGTATTTATAAACTGCAAATTCTAATTCTAATAATAAAAGTACTTATAAATTTAAATAACAAAATATTAAAGTCCTACTTTAAAGATGTAATTAAAGGTTCTGATTTTTAAACAAATAATATTGGTATATAGAGAATCTTTAATAGGAGGAATTCATGTGAAATAAAAAAAAAAAAATATATGTTACTTGCTCCAGTATTATATTTCCTTGTAAAAATGGAATTCCAG
>NW_011502319.1:0-3475 GCF_000495115.2 Populus euphratica
AAATCAAAAGGCAAAGAAACTGCAAACATGGTCATAACATCACCACAACACGACTCCACCTCTAGCTCATCACCAAAAAGGCTATCCCCAGGTTTCCTTGTGTCCATATCATGTCTCATGGCTCTTTGTGCCAAGCATGCAAGCCGTGTCTCAAGCAAGCTCAAAACAGCCAACAAGCCAACCTACAAGAACAACTGCAGCACCATCAACAAGAGCCCAAGACACTCTCCAAGATTGCCACTTGCAAGGCCAAAGCAGCTCTTGACACAAATAAGCAACAAGGCCATCACGTTGATGCATCGCCGGAGAAAGGATGATCAGGAAAACGCCGATGTTCTTCTGGGTCCTGATGAGTTTGGTGATGGTGGTGTCTGGCAAAAGGCTATCTTGATGGGTGATAAGTGTCAGCCATTGGATTTCTCAGGGGTAATTTATTATGATAGTAGTGGGAAGCAGCTTGACGAGGTTCCTCTAAAGTCCCCACGTGCTAGTCCCTTGCCTGCGTACTTGATTCGTGCACCAAAATAGAGGTGGTGGGTTATGTTTACGTGACCGAGCTTGAGGAGTTAGGTAGGTCACAGCTGTTTGTTATTGGACAACTATTCCTATATAGTTAGTTATACAGGGAAGACACGTTACTTTTCTTTCGTTTTTGTTTTAGACCTTGTGTTTCTTCTTGTGCTTGGGGAGAGACACTTTGTTTTTGACCTTGTGTTTCTTCTTGTGCTTGGGGAGTTCCGGTGTTGTGTGTGATGAGAACTTATTTGGGAAAGCAATGAAGGTCAGTTTGATGCTTTGCCTAGAAAGGGTCAAAGTACATAGCACCAAATAGGTATATATATCCGAGTACAAATGCTTGTTGAGATGGGAAGTTCACTTTTAGTGTTTTAAACTGAATGAAAATTTTCTGTTTGTCTTTTATTTTCTATATTGGATTAAATTATTGGGATTTTGTTTAAAATTATAGTTAATGAGGTTTTTTAGGTTAAAATTTTATTGAAATTTAATTTATAACATGAAATATTTTCATGATTTAAATAAATTATAAATAAATAAAAAATTAATTTTAAAAAATCTATAACCAATGAGAAACCTAAAATTATCTAAAAGCTTATATTCCATATAAAAAATAAACAAAATCTTCTAGTGGTTTATTTATATATTTATTTATTGAAAAGTAATATTTTTATGAAAAATAATTTTCATGAAAAGTGAATTTTTGAAAAATAAATTATTTTTCAATATTCGATAATGTCAAGAAAAATAAATTAGAAAAATATTTTTGTTTTTTATTATGTCATGAAAAATAAGTTGAAGAAGAGTAGAATTAAAAAAAATATATACTTTTATAAATTATTTAAAATAAAAAAATAACAATTAAAAAAATGAGAACCAAATTTAACAGATGAAAAATTTGAAGGAGGATGAAATTAAAAATAATATTCTTTATAAATTATTTCAAATAAAATAAATATTAATTAAAATAACATGAATTAAATTTGAAGAAAAAATAAATTGAAGAGTTGTCTTGAGAATTTAGAGAGTCAGACATATAAATTAAGGAGAGAGAGAAAACGAAAAGACTATCTATGTCAAATAAAAACATGCCACTTGTGCTGCGTAGAAAGAGAGGAGCTACCAAGAAGATTCTAACCAAGTGAAGGAACGCCGCCTTCGAACTCTACATGCAATCTTATGAATTGCCTTTTATTTTAAAATTATAATTTATATTTATCAAAATTTAAAATTATCTCTCAATCTACTTAATTATTACTAAAAAAACAATATGAGAAGATAAAAAAGTCCATGAACCATAGTTTAATAAACTTTGATTTTAAGGGTAATTTAATCATGTCAATTTACTTCTTTATTTTTTGTTAAAGATTCAAAAAATATTTTTGAAGTAAAGAGAAGGAAAACATTTTCATTTGAAAAGACTTAAGATTTTCCTTTTATGAAAACCACTTTTTATTAGCCAATTTTTCTAAAGTTAAACAAAAGTAAAAAATTTTAGAAAGTGTTTTTTATAAAACAAACAAATGTGGAAATTTAAAAATGGCTCAAAAAGCACTCATGATTTTTTTATAAAAAAAAAATTTAAGAAAAGGGTGCTTTAAGCTTAAACTTATACTTATGTGTATAGCTCGGCTTGTGCTGTGGCCTATCCTAAGTTTGAGTTTACTATAAAATAATTTTTTTAGGCCGCAAAAGATTAATTTTTGCATTTTAAATTAGGTTCAAGTCTGGTCCATCAAGAATTATTTTTTATAGCCCATTGTCTTATCGAGTTTATAAAATAAATCTAATCAACTTCTTCAGTTTTCTCTAGAACTATTTATTCATAACCTAAACAATTTTTAAATAGTTTTTTTCTATAAAAAAAGGTTGAAAAGGAGTGTTTCAAGTTTGTTTTTATGCATTATTTTGGATAGATTTTTATTGTAGTACTAAACACTTTTCTTCACCTAATTTTTTAGCTTAACTCTTTTAGTGTGACATTTATGCTAAAAATATGGTTATAAGTTAAGCCTTCCAAGTGATAGCAATTATTATAAAATTATCAATATCGTTATAAGAATTTAAGAATTATCTTAAGCATAATAGCAAGAAAATAGGAGTTCAATGCCTTATTTTAAAGCTAAACATAAGTAAGGATACTAAGTTGTTAGAAAAAAGAATTAAATATTTTGGTATAACTTTTAAAGCCAACCTTGTAGAACAAGCGGTGAAAATCCACAATAAAGACCAAAAGATAAAAATTGTTAAAAGGAGGAACGATATTACCAAATTAATGGAAAATGCTTTATAGGCAATAAGTTAAGGCTCGTAGCCAAGGGTTGTAAAAATAAAGCTAAAAAAAGTAACTCAAAAGAAGAGAATGACTGATGAAGACAATATTAATGAGGTTTATCACCTCACCAATAAAGTTTTGAAAATAAATATGTTTATTATTATTTTCGAAGTCAACCTAATATAAAATTTTGAGTAGTGATAGGTTCAAATTAGTGCAACAAGATATGTATATATCGAGAAAATAATATTCTTTAATTATAAAAAGTGGATTTTGAATACTTGTACATCGAGAATTCATCAACTTTTAAGGTAATATATGTTGAGAAGAACAATACCTAATACTTTAGAGGTAATCAATACATGGAAACTAGTGAATCTTCGACCCGAAAGTAAATAGTTAGGCCATTAATGGATCTTAAAAAAAAAAAAGATATAAGTTTATAGAACTATTGATAAATATAAAACAAGACTTGTCATTACATGATTCAATAACACAAATTTATAAATTATTTTGACTTATATTTGCCTATATCAAGAAGAAATTTCATATAATCATTAATAGATGACACGACTAAAAGATTGATGTCTTCTCCCAAGTGCAGGAGTGTCGAAGTAATAAATAACCCGGTAAGACCGGGGTCGAACCACAGGGAGGTTAATTGTACAAATTATAAATAACAAT
>NW_011502319.1:5896-12902 GCF_000495115.2 Populus euphratica
CTCTCTCATTAAATGAAAGTGCTTAACGATGTTGCTCTAACTATATAATAATAGCTTTCCACTTTTTCATTTTCTAAACAAGCAATAAAATATCTAGTTCCATTATATGTACCGCTAAATGCTCGGAGATAGCTCTAGTTTTATGAAGGAACAGGGCAGAACAACATGTGAGCAAATAGGCACGAGCTGATCTTGTTGTGAAGAGCGCTTTTCAGCAAGTCCTAGCCATTTAAACCACACAAATATCAAATATCAATTTAGGCCTAAGTCTAGTAAAAATATGGTTGTTTAGTTTGTATTCTAGAAGATTACTTCAAAAAAAAAAAATATCAAATTATAGTTTTTGTTTAGAGGCTATATTTGGTAAAATTTTATGTTCTTTGTACTTATTAACTTTCTTATGTTATTATGAGTGCATCAATAATATAGTTATCTTTCACTTAGAGTATGAATGTATGATGCATAAACTATTAGATTAATTTGTTTATAATAATTTTGTTTTAATGTTATGTTAAATTTTATGGTTTAACTATCAAAAGAAACTTTGTTTTTCTTTTGTCTTGATTTGAATTTTCAACTTATCATTATTTTTATTGTTGACAAATAATTGATATTTGGACATAACCTAAAAACTTTGAAAGATTATGAGAGAAAAAAGTGAGGAAAATATTTTTGGTCTTGATTTGAAAATTCAACTATGATTGGAGACTCTTTTGCCTTATAATCCAGTTTTTTATGAAAAAACAGAATTGGTGGAATTTTGCACAAGAGAAAAGAAGAAATTAATGGTTATTAGACTTGACTAAAAATCTAACTCACAAATAATTTTGGTCATTGGATCACAACACTTGGGTTGTTAGATCAATTTATTTATTTTATTTTTTAATAAAAGATTAAAATGATGTTGTTTTGACTTTTTTCTTCTTCTTATAAACAAATATTTGACCTTATTAGATTTGGACTAAATTAGGTTAAATTGTCTAGGTTAATTAGGTCAACTTTTTATTTAGTTTAATTTTAAATATAGTCTAAGGTAGATTTTAGATTGCAAAGTTAAAAAAACTAAATGAAAAGAAAAACCTATAAATATTTTAACCAATTATTTCTTTAGAATTTTTTTTTAAAGAGCATAAAATCTATAAAATTTAGACCAGTTGATTCAACTATATATGTTAGACTCGACTTAGGGTCTGACTTGGTTAAGGGCTCAGGTTATTGAGTTACCTCATGAGTTAGTAGGCAACCTGAATTTATCCTAAATTGATATTTGTTTTGAAAAAAATAAAAATAAAAAGTAAAACAATGTAAAATTTACACAAAAATTTTAAAAAAAAAATCTAGTTGACCTGATCAATCATTTTAGTTTGATTAAGTGAGTTTTCAAAATGATTCAAAAACAAACCCAACTTGTATTAGGTTATAACCCAATAAATGACTGGTTTAACTTACCAAATTAAATCAAGTTTAACACTAAAAAAAGTTGTAGTTAATTAATGGTAAACACTAAATTGTTTGAATTTTAAGTGATTGCAAATAATTACATCACATGTAATCTGTCGTCATATTAATTTTCACTATTAGCCTTCATTGAATACGAACAAGAGAGTGATTGAATTAAAAGTATAATTGCAGACATAACATTAAAATAAAACAAATTATTTTTTTGAAAACGAGCAATAATTTTATGCAAAGATGATATAGTTTCTGACGTTTGTTGTTTTTTTATTAGGATAAACTACGCAAGTGATGATATTCTTTTTTAATCAAATCAAAGATTTAAATCTCCCATTTACTAATAAAAAAATAAAAGAAAATTGTTATTGGGAGACGGAGGCCAATGACGTCTTTCACTACTTCATGGTCTTAGAACAACTTAAAGAAAAGGTCAGGAAGTCGACTCCACTGGTCATAGTATGCCCAAAAGATTGAAAGTCAAAATTGTTGACTGACTCCACCATTCAAAGTAAACAAAAGAAAGAGCAGTAGAATTCAACCTTCAATTTTATGTTCCAGAAACCACCATTCCTTCTTGACCTCAAAGCCATATCATTCACATTTCCCAAAGACACCCAACCAAACCAAATGAATTTATTTAGTCTATTAAATAAATAACTTCTTCAAGATGGAAATGAATAATTGAGAGAGATCTTATCTCATGGAAGGGAAAAACATAAATGAGGGAGTTATGTATTCCAAATCTTAAAAATAAAATAAATCTATCATGAAATTTAAAGTAATTATCATTTGGCCATTAAAAAAATTAATTCAATATAAAAACTTAAGTTATTAACTCAAATCCTGTCTTATTTAAAATTTAAATTTATAATTATTAGATAATTAAAGCTCTTATGATATTAAAAAAAATAATTCAATATAAAATCTTAAATTATTATGAGAGGCTCTTTTGAATTCATGATTGTTTGATTATTAATATTGTGATACCATATACAAAATTAAATTATTAGGTTATATCCCTAAATATAATTTTATTATATTTACTAACAACTTGTTTAATCTTGTTTTTTGTTACTATAAAAAAAATTATTATTGTTAACAAAAACTAAAAGAGATGGTGTTTTTACTTACACCACCTCATAAAACAATATTCATTGTAATAGTATTTTGTTTTGTTTTTTCTTTTATTTTGTTTTTTTAATCTAAGATTTTTTTAATTTAATTTTTCAACATTTTATTTATTTGAAATTGAATATTATAACTTGCTTTGGTTTAATTTTTATGTGGTTATTTCGGTCTCATTACCTGAGTTATGAGTTTTGCGAGTTAATCGAAGTTGACCTAGATTGTTTTGTTGTATCCTTTTCTAAATTGATCTTTTTTTAAAATTTTATCATTCAATAATGAATTGATTATTAATGAAGCTTTGTAACTTGTTTTGATTTGCTTTCTATGAGATTATATCACTCTCCTAAAACAGGTCATGAGTTTGACGGATTAACTCTAATTAATTTATATTATTTTTCTTTGTTTTCTTTATTTTTTTTTCAATTCCATCTTTCAATATTGAATTTATTAGGAATTGGGTTCATATTTTTTTTATTCACTTTTTATAAAGTTATCATGATTTTATAACCTAGTTCGTGAGTTTGACATGTTCACTTAGATTTTTTTATCCCTCTTTTAAATAAAATTTTCTTTTTTAATTTTATTATTTAACATTGGATTGATTGAGAATTAATATTAAAAAATATTTTAATTTATTTTATATGAGGTTACCATGGTTTCATGATCGAATTGTGGATTTGACATGTTAATTTCGACTGATCCAATATGTTATTGTCTCAATATTTAAAAAAATATTAAAAAAATTTGGGAATTTTTTTTATATTAAAAAAACTAATACTACCCAAACATAGCATTGACCAATAATATAGTAAAACAACTAAAATCAGTAGTAGTTAAAAGTTCAATAAATGAGCTTATTAGTTATATTACTTAATAATAAAGTTGTACAAAAAAAATTAAAAAGTTATAAAAAAATTAAACCATGTGGTAAAAACACCACGGACTCTCTCATATATTAGAATTTAACAATTCCTCTAATTCTTTATCTATATCTTTATCTTCTATTTTTCTCTTTCATTCTCATTTTTTTTCCTTGTTTTCTTCTTCCAATAATGACCTCCTTTAATTCAGACCTAAACAACTCCTAAAACAAATCTCTATCATTTTCCCTTTTTTTCCTCCCTCTTCACATAAAATAAAATAAAATAAAATGTGTATGAGGATAAAAAACTTGAAAACAAGAAACGTTTTTTTTCCTAAGAAGAACAAAGAGAGAAAACAACACAATAACTAATGGTTGCCATTGATGTGAAGGAGTCAACAATGGTGTTTGCTTTTCTTCTTCTTTTTTTTTTTAATTTTTTTGATATGGTTTTGAAGTTTTTTATTTTTTTTTCAAAATTTTTGGTTTTTAGTTTATTTAGATATGCGTGGCTATTTAAGCTTCTAAGATTTTTTTTTTGTTTTATGGATTTTTTTTATGTGTTTGGTTATTATTTTTTTTTTGTTTTTATTTTTTTATTTTTTAGGGTTTGTGATTGAGTTTGGAAATTGGGGTTTGATTGATTTGGAAATTGATTTATCTAGGAGCTGTAATTAACCAATGATAATAATAATCTAGAAAACCACAAGGATTCATTGTGGTTCAAAAGTGCTTAAAGCTCGTGATGAAGAAGAAAATGATACAGTGGAATGGCTTTTATGATATGGAGATGGAGATTTTATTGAAATAGAGATATTGATATCAGTTGCTTGACCTACTTTTTTTAGAGCGAACAAATAAAAGAAAAAGGATGTTTTTTATTCTAATTTTTTATTTCTTTATTGTTTATTTTCCTTCAAAAAAGATATAATCTTTAAAGAGAATTAAAGAGAATTGCAAATATGAAAGGGTTACTTAATACATTCCCCTGACATATTTGCTTAAAGCCCTTCATTTTCAGTCCAGGAACAAGTTATAATCTTTCACTGATGAAACTTAGAACCGGGTTTATTTATGGAAGGCTTCAAGTGGGTTTCCAGGGAAAAAGATAAAATGTGTGAATTTAAGTGAAGATTTTTATTTATTTATTTATTTTGTAGAGGTTAGTTATAAAGAAAAATTTCTTCACACACTTTTTTGATGTTTTACACTCAATTTAATTTTATTTCACTCGTATTTTAGATAATTCAATCAGGTTTTCACTCTAATAATCTTATTATACCTTTTAACTCACTATTCCCTTAGATTCATAAAAGTAACTTAGCAATTTATCAAATAATCAAACAAAATATTATAATAATTTTATAATAATAAAGATTAAAAAATCAAGAAATATACAAAATTAATCAAAATAAAACTTGGGGACAAACTTATAAATAGCAATGTAAATCCATGTAAAATGTAATGATGGAAAAAAAAGACATGAGAAAAAAGCAATGGAGTTTGTATTAGTGATTTTTTTTTTTTAAAAGAAACTATCAAATTCTATAAATCAAGATTCAACTTCAAGAATTTCAAAAAAATAATTAAAAAAAAAAGATCTACACTAACCAAATTTTAATAAAACAAGGTAAGATAATCCAAGAAAATCAAGAATTCAATTCGGAAATACCAAGAGTTGGGATGTATCTATTCAAAAAAATATATACATATTCAAGAAACTTTTGGTCAACCTTAAAATCAAAGAGCTTGTATTCGATTATGCCCTAACTTGTGAATTTAATCAATTCTTGCAACTTTTCCTTATTTTTATCCGCACAATTCTCAAAAGAACAATATTTCTTTTACTTGAGGCCAAAATCAAGAAAGACAAAAGATCAAGATCAATAACATAATTTTTCTTTGATGTGTTTAGCAAAATCAATAAATTAAGCAAGATGATTATACATATATATAGGGTTGCACACAAACTTTGAGATAATAAGAGAAGAATAATCTATTTTCACTATCAAAAATTCGCTTAATACTAACGGTATTACCGACGGTATATTTTTGTCGGTAATTTAAGGTCACAATTACCTACGATATTTTTTCTATCCGTAATTCTGCCGATATATACCAACGAACATATTCGGTCGGTATTTGCTGACAGGATGATAGACGGAATATTTAGAATTAAAAAAAAGCAGTTCACTAACGTGGAGGTTTTTATAGGTGATGTTACCAACGGAATCACGAAGGAATTTAAAATGGCAAGTCCGTATGATAACGTGACTGATTCACCATTTGAAATGTCGATGGAATCGCTAAGGGATTCAAACCGAAATCTCTGTACAGTGATGTGTTTTATTTACCGTCAGAATAGCTAATGTAATCATACATGGAATAATTTTATCAGTGAGTCCCTTGACAAAAGTTAATATATGCCCACTCTACCAACCCTCTCCTCCCCTATTTCTCCTTTTTCTTTCCCATCCCAACTTTCCCCTACTACAAACAACAAGCCTCCCCTCCCCCCCCCCCCCCAACACAAAAAAACCACCTCTCTCTTCTCAGCACAACAAGTCATATTTCTTGAAGTTTTGTGGTTACAATATCCGTATTCTGATTTACCGATAAATTTTATTAGTTTTTATAAATAATTCTGTCTTTTTAAATTTTAATATTTAAATGTCAATTTTTTTAGTATATGTACATGTTTTATTGTTATTTCTTAAACAAACTTGTAGTATATGAATGCATAAATTTTTACTTGTTATAGTTGTTTTAGATTTTGTTAAATTATATTTATTTGTAAATTGTTGAAAATTTATTAAATTACTAAATTACATGTGTTGTTTTGAAATAATTAATAGCTTGTTTAATGGGTTTGTTTTAATTTTTATCAATGATTTTGCAGAGTTGTAATTTTTGCAAATTTATATATATTAATTTGTATGGATATTGATAATTGATAATGAATATTTAATATTTATGAGAAGTTGTAATTGGTTTGTTGGATAATCTCGAGGTAAACTAATATTTTTGCAAATTTATTTATCTAACATGGTTAATTAATACACATTGTCATCATAATTTTATAAAAGTTTGATAGAAACTCATGGATGATCGTTCATATATATATTGATATTCACCTCAAGGATTGCAAAGGATGGATAATTGTAATGGGGTTCAAGAATTTATTAATTTCACAACATCTATGACACGACCAAAAGATTAATGTCTTCTTCCAAGTGTAGGAGTGTTGAAGTAATAAATAACCCGACAAGGCTGGGGTCGAACCACAAGAAGGTTAATTGTATAAATTATAAACAACAACAACAACAATAATACTACTAGTAGTAGTAATAATAATAATAATAATACAAGAAAAAGAAGAAGAAGTTAATGAGAACTTGGAGATGGAAGATTAACATAAGGATTAAACAATGATAACAACAAATGTCAAGGTTAGAGGATCCACTAATGGTATGTCAAACAAGTATAGTATAAACTCTTATTATTGAATTGGAAACCACACACAAAGGAGGTTCCAATCAGATTATAAATTGTTAACATGAT
>NW_011502319.1:14242-15134 GCF_000495115.2 Populus euphratica
AAGAAGTATTATGATAGACCTTGTTAAGAATACTTACTAACATACGTCTCAAGAGTCATTTTAATAAAAGAGCTCATTTACTCTGTCATCCTAGTAACAATAATTTTACAAATGCTTTATGAAATAGATAACACAGTTAGTTAATTCTTTTTTGTCAACTACTACCCACCCCCCCAACCAAAATGAGACATTGTCCTCAATGTCATAAATTAAAAACATAAAATATATAAGACATCACCTGAAATAACAAACACTGATAAACCTGAAACACACTTAAACAAATATAAAAAATAATAAAACACAAATATTATGCTATTATTAAAACCAAAAAACACAAGTTTTTACAAACTAAGACTTAAATCACAGTTGTGATTGTGGTTCACATCTTCCCTTGGTTTTACGTCCAAGAATGACTTAAATGCCCTCTATGGGTTGGGGATAAGCTTCTCATCTAGTTTTCTTAAAAACTGGCAAACATGGTTTTTTTAGTCAAATTCCTAAGACTATGTCGAGCATGTTTTGTATAGAATAGTGGCCATAAATTATGAATTGCACGATGCATATTTTCACTATGATGGGTCTCAAAAGTCAATAGAAGATTATCTAAAAACCCCTCACTCAGGCCATCCTTAATGAATAATATTTTATCTTCATGCTTTACAGATACCATTCCTAAAAAACGACATTGTGCATTGCAAGTCCATTTGGCACATCGATGACAGACTTTCAGTCATTTTGCATAATATTTCTTTGCAAAAGTGCTTTTACCTATTCTAGACATATGTGAAATGAAAGAATTGAAAAACTCACCTGATAATCAAACCTTTGCTTCAATTAACTAGCAAATCTCTTCAGGAATTTCATGGTTCATTAACAACCTCAATCTTGCACA